>NW_008622393.1:0-9477 GCF_000691845.1 Merops nubicus | reverse complement strand
CTGCTGATATCTTCAGGGCTAATCCTACTCAGCAGGCTTTGGCAAGTATATTTTTGGCCTGGTTTCAGTAAGTATCAAAAGCAGTTAGCCAGTAAAATGTCATCATTCGCTTCATGTAAACAAATTAGTTACAAAAAAATCAGTCTTTATGTACCTAAACATTCCTACTTCCTGATCTTAGCTTAAATCAAGTAGGATGCTAGTAGTTTGATTTCAGATTTCTATATTCCACTGTTTTATTATGTTTTTCCATGTGCTAGTTAGCAACATTTCTTTACCAACAATTACCACTATTCCTCCAGGGAGAAATAAAATGAAATAAAGCCAGCTAATAACCTTAAAAAAAACCAAAAACAAAAACAAAAAAAACCTTGCAAACTTTTCCTGTTTACCATTTACAAGTTCTTTTGCAAGTTAAAAAACTGAAGTTTCAGCCAGTTCACAGAGCTTTTTGGAAGAATCCCGCAGGATACAGCCCAGAATAAAAAAAAAGGTAGGAATGGTAGTTGATATTCAAAGATGCCCTCCTGCAGGTTCAAAAATGGTGCATGCCAATGTGTAGGAACTGAAACAAAGGCAGCAAGAGGCCTGCATGGAAAATGAAAGAGTTCCTCAGTAAAAAGGAGGCATAGACTCCTATGGTTGCAACAGGCCCAGGCCATCCAGGAGAAATACAAAGATGCTAGTACAGCATGTAAAGATGGAGTTAGAAAAGCTAGAGCTCATGTGGAGATGCATCTGGTGATGGATCTGAAAAGCAACAAGAGAGGTTTCTGTAGGTATATCAGCAGCAAAATGAAGATTGTTCACATGATTTTGATGAATAGGGTGCAGCATACAGTGACAAAAGCTATGGAAAAGACAAAGATACTGGATTATTTCTTTTTCTGAGTTTTTAACAATAGACCAGGTTACAGGAATCCCAGGTGACTGAGACCAGTAAGAAAGTCTGGAGCAAGGAAGGTGACCTCAGTGGAGGAGGATCAGGTTAGGGATCATCAAAACAAACTGGACACCAGTCAAGTGTGCACTCACAAGTTCTCAGGAAGCTGATGGATGTCATTGTGAAGCCACTTTCAATTTCTAAAAGGTCATGGCAGCTGGAGATGTTCCTGAGGAATGGATAGAAGCAAATGCCACTCCTGTCTTCAATGAATGAAAAGAAGGATGATCCTGTTAATTACAGACTGATCAGTCTCCCCTCCATATCTGGGAAAGTGGTGAAACAAACCACTTTCAAGCAAATGAACAAATCACCCTGGAAGCAATTCCAAAACATGATAAGGACAAGCAGATAGCTGGAATTGGCATGGATTTGTATAAGGAATATCATGCATGTTCAACCTGATAGCTTTCTGTGGTAAGATGGCTGACTCAGGTGATGAGGGGAGAAGAGTTTACCTTTGCTTTAGCAAGGCTTTTAACATTGTCTCCAATATTATCCTCACCGACAAAACAATGAAGCACATATTGCATAAGAGGACAGTAACAAGGATTGAAAACAGCCTGAATAAAGCCCAGCTGGGATACAGTCACCCAAGAGGTCAATACTGGGGCTTATTAATACACTCTTTAATGTCCTGGTGAATGACCTGGGTGCTGGGACAGAGTGCACCTTCAGCAAATTTGCAGGTGATAAAAAACAGAAAAGCATATTCCATACACCTGATGCTTGTTCTGCTATCCAGAGATATCTCAGCTGTCTGGAGAAATGGGCTGACAGGAACATCATAAAGCTCAAAAAGAGGGAACACTGTCCTGCACCTGGGAAGGAGTAATCACGTGTGCTAGTTCAGGCCAAGGACAAACTTTCTGGAGAGCAACTTTACAGAGAAGGACATGTGACTCTTGTCCTGGGCTCTTCATACTGTGACAAAAACCTTGACAAACGCAATAGACCTTGAGACATTCAGATTGTGCATCAAACTCAGTAAGGTTTTTTTTAGTTCTTGTTGTTAGGAAATGTCTTTGGAAATAACAGCGTGATTCTTCATTTGCAGTATACAATCCCATGTCATCATTTTTTTTTCATATATGTTTGAGATTCAGTACAGTAAAGTATATTTAAAAAGATAATAGGTAGAGGGACTGACAGATAGGTAAATATAGCACCATTATGCCATTCAGTGAGTCACTATTGAAACTGTAAAAATCAATTCTTTTTTCTTGTTAATTAAAATTATGGCCCAGCAGCAACTGACTTGCATTAAAAATTTCTCTTATTTTTAATCTATTTTTTTTCCCCTAAAAAGTCTTCTGGCCTTAAAACATATGCAAATTCATTTTTCTTTTTTTTAATTGCCACACAACTAACACAAACCTTGCATCCTCAACGAAGGTCATGGCAACTGAAAAAAAAAAAAGACAAAAAAACCCCAAAACCTCACTTTCTGAAGTTCCGCAAGTTCACTGCAGCTTGAAAGGTGCTTTTCTGAGAGATTCTTTTAGGGATCAGATTTACTACACTGAGAACTCAGAGTTTCAGCAGCTGATGATTTTCTCCCCCCTTCAGTTATGATATTTTAAAAATTGATCCCAGACCTACTGTGCACAACACTAGGTGTTAAGGGATGTGTGAGAGCTATGTAAGATGTTCTCTTCATAGACCATTGCACTTTGCAGCAATCAGTACCTATAAATTGTGAATAAATGCTGGAAACTTCCCACTGTAAACATGATGCACGCACATACAGATCAGCACTACAAACAGGTGTAGGAAAGCTCCGTGCTTCCATGTAACTTTATCTTTCACACAACAGTCTGGACAGAGCCTGGCACTGATAGAAAATTTTTTCTTCTCTACCCAAAGCTACAGGTTTTAGTCCAGCAAAAGCACAATCTCTGCGCTGAAACTCCACCTGTACATTTACTTAGAGCTTCACTGAATACGAAATCATGCAACATGGTGTAGCTTTGGAGTTGGATCTAACTTTGAAGTCAGACCTGCTTTGCATGACAGTGTTGGACAAGATGACCTTTAGGGAATCTCCTCCAAATTAGCTTATTAGGTCACCTTGGAGCCTTCTCTTCTCCAGACTGAACAGCCCCAACTCTCTCAGTCTGTCCTCGTAGGAGAGCTGCTCCAGCCCTTGGATCATTCTCATGGCCCTGACAGATTCTGATCTGTTTTAGCAGAGGACTTTAGAGCCCTAAAGGCTCAATGGTTGGACTTGATGATCTCAAAGGTCTCTTCCAACCTAAAGGATTCTATGATTCTATGATTATTCTTTATTTCTGTGATTATAGAACTGCATTTTTGCAGTGACTTCAGTGGCACTAAAGCCAGCTGAGTACCTGCAGGTTTTATTCATCAGCACATACTTTATTATCCACTCTCTAAATAATCAGTTATGTTCTGGTCTTTCTCTAGCAGAACCAGAAATAAAAAGTACTCCTTCTGCCTGTGTCTATGGTGACATCATTCCTGTTCATGAAGAAATGCATGTATAAAATTTCATTTGGTCACTTCCCAGAAGGTGATGAAAAAATATCAAAAAAATTATACTTTCTTTTTTCTTTTCCTCTTCTTTTCTTTAAATCATTTTTTTAATTAAGGTTCATACATAATAGAGGAAACCAAGTAGCACAGGCTGTAATAATTACTGATTTACTTCCAAGTGAATCAATGCAAGACGCACTCAGGACTCAACAAAAAACTGTTTACTTGAATAAAACACTATGTATGGTATTTCCTATTGAAGTGAATGAATCCCAAATGCAAACTGAGTTTTCATCCTCCTGATTTAACATATACCATAATCCAAGTCTGAACAGTCTGGGCTTGACTCAGTCCTGGAATGGATGAAATGTAAATACCTGCAAGCAATTTCTACAGGAAGGCCTTCTGCTGACTGCATGCCCAACATAGAAAGATACTGCCATTAATGGCAGACCAACAGCCAGATTCCTCCCTCTGATCTTAAATCATACACAAACGATCCAAGGTGCCGCACCAGTGGAGGGGGAATAAATAAACCCATTCACTCATGGCATGTTGTGTGAAGAAGGGAGGGAGCTGACTTAGGAACCAAGCTGTGGGAGATGGAATCAGCCAGGCGATGAGTCGAGTTATGTTGTAGTTTCCCAGAGGAAACATCATGATGCTGCCCCTCCGTCCTGTGAACAGTCATGGAGCCCTTCCAGCAACCAGACTCCCACACAGCACATGCACCATGTGGGCAGGCCTCCCAACCCCACTGCAAGCAGAGGCAGTTCTTATATAATTGGGTTCTTGCCCTTCATTTTACAAAAAAAAAAAAATAAATAATAAATTGATAGTTTTATTCAAGCATGTGAGCTTGTTGTCTGGTGAAAGTAAACTAAAGAGGAAACTTTAAACTTCAGTCATTAAAGTCCTTCCCTGCAGTTCCTGCTGCATATGAAAAAGGAAAGTAAATTCACACTGCAGTCCACAAACCTCTGTTGACATTACTACTGGTGCTGAAGCAAACTTCAAGATTAATAACAAACAATAAAATAAAAGGCAAAGCTATGATTTTTTACTCAAAATTATTAGAAAGGCATTATCAGAAGCAGCATGGCAGTTTCAAGAGCAGGACCAAGTATGAGGACAAAGAACTGCAGATTTTAAATCTGAGTTTCTAAAATTGCACAATTTGCTTGACAAGCCAGTACCAGAGACACAGTTCACCAGCATTTGATAATGGTGAATAAAGTAGTTTTGGAAATATCTAGTCAGTCTGACATGTGCAACATGTTTCCTCATAATTCTTTCTGAAGATTTTTGAAGGCAGCTTGTTGAATTTTAACAATACACAAAGCGCCCAGAAGTTCTATCAATCACAAAATAACCTTATCTCAGAGGAGCAGAGTGGGGCAGCTGAAAGGCATGATACAGAGGAATATACCTTTTTAATCTTTGATTAAGTTTGCCTTGTCCTGTGATACAAAAATACTTGGGTCACTATGGTCTATGGTCTTAATAAATGTAATTGAAGAAAATTTAAGAAGAGTTTGCCTTTTGTAAAGTAACAACAGCAAAAAAAAAGTCAAAGGCAACTTGCACATAAAACACTAGTACTTTATTAAGAGATTTAAAGATGAAATTATTTTGACTTTCTACATTACTGTCAAAAAATTGAATGTGGATTTCAGCTATTCCCTTGATGATTTCAATAAATGGAAAAGAGCAGATATTTTTTGAAGTGTTACTTTGGTATGTTTAATGTAATCTAAAACTTAAAAAGTAAACAGAAAATACGTATTCCCTCTGTTTTGATTGCTGACAATTGAAATGGTAGCAAGAATCTCTGAACAATGTAGAAAATAAACATTCACTTTGATGATACTGCACACATATTGATCAAATAATCTTTTTGAGAAGTATTTTCAGGTACTGTAGAATCATATTCAGATATAGAGTTTAATATAGACACTGCCTACTCCTTCCAATTCTTTTTACAGTCTCCTACTCACTTTACAGGCAAGTACATGAACTCAGTTAAATCCAAAAGATGGTGTCACATTGTGTAATACATACACTTACTGTTTCTCCCTGACCCAAAAGTGAAGTCATTTTAAATTGCTAATATCCCACTCTGCTCACAACTGCTGGTGGATATCCCTTTTCTGGAAGTACAGACTATCCTTATACTATTCCTATACTTAATTCCAGCAACAATGATTAACCCTTTAGATTACATCTTTCAGTTGATAGGATCCAAAAGATCTTCTACACAACCATGCTATGGCCATTTTCCCTAAAGTTTGATGACATCACATGATCGAAATGCAAGATACTCTTGCAGATGGGGGTCACATAGCTGGCCATGCAAGCAGCTTTCCTTTGCATTCTCTAGAGCATGTCTTTCTTCTGTCATCCATACAGCAGTACCTTCCTCTTGGAGGTGGTCGCCATTTGTTGACAGTGAAAGAGCAGGTCTCAAAAGAATGATATCTTAGAAAAGCAAGTAGTGTGGCACCAAAGGTCATCACACCCACACACTGCTCTCATCTAAAAGGTTCTTAGGAAAGAACAAGCAGCAAAGATCTAGCAACCGCCTGTGTTTAATTTTGAAGGGCAGTTCCTTCAATTTGCTCACCATGCACACAGCATTGTCTGTAATTTAATTGGGAGTGCAGCTCAGCATTCGTATTTTGAGAACAGATCTCCAGGCCGAAGGCACCAGGAGTAAATCTATTCAGTTTCTTTAACTTGTTGAAGGAGTATGGCGACTGGGAGACCATGGGCTTATACTGTGGCACAACTCTCAGTGACACCTCATCAGTCCTTGGGCACCAAACATTACATCTGATATTTAGATTGTCACCTGGGAAGCTTCTAAGTTGCTTGGCTAGACCCTGGTTGTGAGCATGTTCATTGTCCTCTGATATAAACTGGTCCCTGCCTTCAAAATGCACATAAAAAATGATGATCTTCATATGAAGAGGAACTCCATGCCCATAGTTCAATTATTTATTTTCATACTACCAATAACAGCTCTGCCTGAGAAGAATCGTGTCAAGACACATTTGCTAAAAAAAAAACTCCAAAGCATAAGCATAGCTGAAATAAATAAATAAATGAATATTCAGCTCCCTAGGTTTATAGCAGAAACGATCTACCCTGCTAGGATAAAAATAGCAAAGATATAGAGCAGTACTCATTAAAGAGGGGAAAAAAAGACTTCAGAGTATGTGCGATCCTAGAATGTATTAATACACTCTTTTTTTTGTGTGTTACTTTGTCTATTTCACAGTTACTAATTACAATGATGACAACATCTCTGATATTTTACAACCACCAAACTATAACTGTATGTGAGTTCTGATCAGCATTTTCTCCATAATCTTGCAGATTTAGGCCCCTTGATGTGTTCCACAGATTTTGGTAAATGCTAGGCTCGTTTCTTTGCCCAGTGGCAGACTCTTCCCTCTTGGTATTTCTTGACTTTATTGTTTTACTTCTTCAGAGTTTATGTATAACTGGTGTCCTGCTCAGAGTGATTTGCATTTTTAAGTGTCCTCTTAATGTATGGGACAACTCTGTGTACTGTTTCCCAGAAGCAAAAGCACTGAGGTTCCAAAACACAATGTGTTAATGAATGAGCATCTAGCATCCATCTGATATTAAACTTTGTCCAATATTCAGTATTAGTCACTTGCCTCCAGTTGAGCATATAGAACTTCAGCTGAGTCAGAGCACATCTGTTGTCTAATACAATTTTCATTTCTTATTTCTTCTGATCTGAACTGGGTACCAGGAAAATACTGGCAGGGAGCATCAACTCGTATAAAAATACAACAGTCAAAATGCCATTTCAGGAAATAACTATGTCTTTCAGCTTGTTTCCCTTAGAATGTAATTAAGAGGCAATTCTGGTTTATAAGGCATTCTGTTGTAAGACTGCTGTTTTATTAGCCAGACATTCAATAAAATGATTGAGTGTTCTATACAGTGGATTAACTACAAGTGTGTTGTACCAGGATGAATGGTAAAAATGAATGACAGTCTGTTTCAGCATGCTGCTGGAATCTCTGGCTGCAACTTTTTCAGCTGATAATGCGGAAGACTGACCTGCAGGGTCAATTTTTTCTATGGTACAATAATTCACAACAATATTCTATTTTTTTCCATAGTAGATTCCTTTCTTTTTTTTCCTCCTTCAGCTTTGAGATCTAATGAAAATGATCATAAAATGTCTTTTTACTCTAAAATGAGTGAGAAGAAAAACCAAATTCGCAGATAGAGCAGACATTCAAAACTGTGTTCTTTGTTAGAAATCAGTTTCTGTTGTGAGCAAAGCTGTGGGCATTCGCCCTCAGAAAATGGAAAGTTACACTTGACTTTTTCCTTCCCGACTTGTTGCAGCTAGGCTCAGCTTCAGGACTTCCAAGGATAAAATATTTTAACTCATGGATATGAGAAGAATCTTGGAAAAAAAATCCCAAGCCTCAGTATTCTTACTCTCTGAGCAAAGACATAAATACAGTACTTTGCTATTATTGATGAAGGTAGATTGCAGTAGCTGGAGTACAGGAGGTGTGTTCCCCCAGCAGGCACTCTAGTTTCCACCAGAAAGGGGCTTCAGACCCCACTTCCTGGACCTTTCAACTCATGCTCACAGATCTCCCACAAAGACCATGGAGCAGCAGGGTCAGGTAAGAATCTGATCCTTTAGTTTCCCTGAGGAGCAAAGTGTTCCCAAGACTGAGAAGAGCCTTCATTTCATTCTGCTCATAAATAAGTGCAGCAAAGTGATTTTAACCTGAGGCAGTTTTCTTCTGAAACCTCTGTGCTGCTTCTACTTTCTCTCTGAATAAAAGATGTAAAGCATTATCTGCACCAGCCAGACAGACATTTTTACCTGCGTACTGTAGGACCAGATATTTGATCAGTGTGTCCAGCACAGGACATATCATCAAAAATCTAGAAGAGCTCACAGCCCATCCCTCTGTATCATGCTCTGGCCCAGAGGAAGGATTTTCCAGGGGAAAAGGACTGTTTTACAGTCCTGTTTAACTCATTATCTCTGCAGGGAAACTTTTGAATCCCCTTGTGAAGTAAGGAATATTTTTCTTTCGCATGTTCACTTTTTCAGACTTAAACTGTAGTGAAGAGAACCATTAGGGCAAAGACAGCAGAAAAACTATTAACTAAATATTTATGAATCTAATAGAAAATGTTTTTTTCCTTTGCAAGTCATCTTTGTCTTAAGCTACAAGGAAGCTTTTTTTTACAATGCCATCACTTTAGTTGCCTTTCATCTGATAGCTATACTGCAGTATAAGGGTGCAACTCAGGTGCATAAACATGAGTTATCTAGGGCAGTTTTAGATGCCCTTGCAAAATTTATTTGGTTTATATGTCTCAATTCTGTGACATCATCAGGCCACTATACTTGACCGTGTGGAGAGCAATTAAACCGCTCAGATAGACAATCCTAACATTATAAGTTGGCCGAATGATAATTTCCATTCCTCCATGGGACTAAACTACTCAGCTGTCACTTCCAAGAGTAACATAACTTTAGGCTGAATGCACATCAGCTCAAGCTTATTATTTAGTGTTTAAATTTTCCAAGCTGCCAGCTAGTTTGGTAATTGCAGTGTACTAATGAATTTTTTTTCATTCTCTGGCTCCTTTACACCATCTTTTCAGTGTGAAGTCTGGGATTCAAGGCTTGTATTGTTAAAACAGCAGGTTCTCCATGTGAGGAGACTCACACTAATCAGAAGCATTGTTGACTTCAAGAGAGTATAGGGCAGAGAAATTTCTCTAGTTTTCCAGTGTTTCCAAAGCACATATCAATTAATGATCTATGACCCTACTGAATGGAATCACTTTAAAGAGTTATAGACTTGTGCTGAATACAGGCAAACATAGCGATAAAGATCTATTACTCCTTTCCCTTCTCCATTTCTGCCTCATATATGCAAAGCAGAAGAAAAAAAAGTCCAAAACTTCTTTCTTGTCACACTTCAAATATATATATATATAAATAGTCTTCATATATA
>NW_008622392.1:5950-13227 GCF_000691845.1 Merops nubicus | reverse complement strand
GGGGAGCGCGGCAGGGCCCGGGTGCCCGCAGAGCTGGCATCTCCTGGGCAGCCGGGAGCTGGCCCGGGGGGCGTGGGGCCGGGGGGCTCCTGGGCACACTGCCAGCTCTGCTGGGCAGGGTGTGGTGCAGGCAGCTGAGGGCAGCTCTCTCTCTCTCTCTCTTTCAGGACGCACACAACTGCATCCCCGAGCTGGACAGCGAGACAGCCATGTTCTCCGTGTACGACGGGCACGGAGGTGAGGCCGCCCGGGGCCCTGCCAGCAACCCTGCTGCTTCTGGGGAGGCCTTTGCTGGGACGGGTGCTCTCCACTGAGGTTCTGAAGGGTTCTTGGGGTTTCTAGAAAGGAGGTCGTGGGCTGATAGGAAACTGAACTGAGATTTGCATTCCCTCTCCTGGAACTGCCAAGAAGGTTCATTTCCTTGGTGGGTAAGGCACACGGGGTGCTCACAGAATAGTTCGTACTGCCACTACCTAAGATTGGACTCTGGTCAGTATGTTCTGGTGGCTGCCAGTACTGGTTGCCCAAGAACAGCCAGATCCACTCCCTGATGTCCCTTCCCAGCTGCCATTCCCCACGTAAGGGCTCCCTGAGCTGGAGGCCACAGCCACATGATCACAGAGGCACTCAGGTCTTCTTGATGAACTCATCAGGCCACAGAAATGATGTGTGGAACCCCTCTGCTGGGAGGCCAGGCTGAGAGAGCTGAGCTTGCTCAGCCCGGGGAAGAGAAGGCTCCAGGAAGTCCTTCTGGTGGCCTCTGAGGACTTCCAGGGGCCTGTCAGAAATCTGGGGACAGATTTTTGAGCAGGGCCTGTTGTGACAGGACAAGGGGTGATGGTTTGAAACTGGAAGAGGGGAGACGTAGGCTAGAGAGGAGGAAGAAATTGTTTATCCTGGAGGTGGTGAGCTCCTGGCCCAGGCTGCCCAGAGAGGTGGTTGAAGCCCCTTTCCTGGCACCATCCCAGGGGAGGTTGGCTGGGGCTCTGAGCACCCTGCTCTAGCTGAGGTGTCCCTGTCCCTGCAGGGGACTAGATGACCCTTAGGGGACTAGAAGACATTTAAAGGTCCCTTCCCACCCAAACCAGTTTGTGATTCTATGAACAATTCACAAATGTGTCTAGTTGCATTTTAACCCAGGTTTCTGTTTGGTGATTATTTGTGTAAGAGGATTTTTGTAGAGGTTTTTTATAGGAAAGAAGAGTTGGATCCAAGTCAGCAGCTGGACAATTTCACTGCAGTGTCCCCAGCATTTATGAGAAATCAGGGAATAATCACTGTTAGAACTTCTCACTGTTGTTCTGTACTCCATGTCCTTTCTCCCAGTCAGAAGTGTCCCAGACTTCTGAAGCTGTGGCTGGGCCAGGCCTTGACAGCCCTGCTGGGGAAGAAGTTCTTCCTCAGCTCCAACCTCAACCTCCCCTGGGGCAACTTGAGGCCCTTTCCTCTTGCCCTGTCCCTTGTTCCTTGGGAGCAGAGCCCGACCTCCCCCTGGCTCCAGGCTCCTGTCAGGAGCTGTGCAGAGCCAGAAGGTCTCCCCTGAGCCTCCTTTGCTCCAGGCTCAGCACCCCCAGCTCCCTCAGCTCCTCCCCCCCACACTTGGGCTCCAGCCCCTTCCCCAGCAGCTCCGTTGCCCTTCTCTGGCCACGCTCCAGCCCCTCAAGGTCCTTCTTGTGCTTTTACATGATTTATACTTTTACAAGATCCTGCTTGGTAAACCCTGCTCAGTTTGGTAAATTATTTTAGTTTGGATCACCCTGAATGTTCCATCACTCATTGCTGACCTCTTTCCCAGATGGTGTCTGTAGATGTTGGGCAGCCTGAGTCTTCAGGGAGCTCTCCCAGTGGCCATCTTCCATTTTCTATCACACCTCACTTTTCCTAGTATGTAAAACGTTTATTTTAAAGCAGTTTGGAAACGTGTGAAGTATTGCCTCCTGCTCATTGAAAGAGCCACTGACCAGTTTGTGATGTGCTCTGCTGTGTTTAACCCCCACAACATCCTACTGTACAGATTGATGTGTCTTGTCAGTCAGTTCATTGCAGTATCTGCTGTTTGCTGTGTTCTCACACCAGAGGTGCTGCTCTGTGACGTTGTGAGCTCAAGTTTCCACCACTCTCTGAGGCCTTTTAATTTATTTTTGGTATGATATGTGCACCTTTCATTCCTCTGATAATGCAGGTTCAAGTGCAGAGTTTCACACCACAGTTCATCAGTTCTCCTGCTCCTTTGGAACTGAGTTATCTAATTCTGCCAGTTTGTAAGGAAATGTTTCAGACCTTTTTTGCAGTAGTCCCTGTTAAAAAGCTCAGCCTGAGCAGGCAGCTGACTAGTGGCTCTTCAAAAGACATAGTCTTGCTATGAAGCGTTTGGATTTAATGTTTTGAAATTATTTTCCTCCTGAAATTCATCTTAAGAGTGTGCAGACACCTCAGTGGAGCAACTGCTGATGTCCTGAACAATATCTTTGAGAACACTGGCACGAGGACTGGTTCTGAAGGGCAGGAAAGGACAAAGGTTTAGAGGGATTTAGCAACTGCTCAAGTTCATGTTATTTCTTGCAGAACTCAGGAGGGGTTTGTGAGCATCTAGGAGACAGGAAGATAAGTAGCACTGAGCAAAAACTGGTCAAGAAGGAGTAATATCAAACCAGCCTGTTCTTCAAGATCAGCATCTCAGTTCCTCAGCTAGCAGGAAGGTCCATGTCACCAGCTGCATTTTAGAGAGACTTTGGACACTCTTATTCCTATTAGTGTAGGACATGAAGTAATGTGCTGGGAGTGGGGTGTAAATAGGGAAGATTCAAGATAGACGTTAGGGAAGGAACAGCAAAGCACTGGCATGGGTTCCCAACTTGTATTTTAGGTTTTCCAAATTGTATTTTAGGTTTCCACTGATTGAATCCCTCCAGTTCTTCCTGGGCAGACCTTATGAGGAAGGGAATGGATGTAGTTGAACCTGACTCTGAAGAACAGCTTTTGCCCATCTCTACTTTGTTAGTTCCTCAGTTTGAAACAGTTCCTCAGGTCTGTCCCATGTAAAAGAAGTTTTTAGGAGGGAAACCTCTCCAAGCTTTATTAGCTGCCAGTGGAAAAAATTAATCTTGCTTTTCTTTCATACCTTGCTCATCTATTGGCCTTCAACTCTCCAGTGAGGTTCCTGCTCTAGACTGATTGGAGGAAAGGGTTTTATTATTGTGTTATTCTAAAAAGGGTGGGGGTTTTGTTCCTGTTTAGCTTTCTATTTCACTCATCAGGTTTTCTTTTATTTTTTCCCCTCGGGGTAAGACTTCCAGTTTTTGAAAGAAGCTGCTGATTTTTGCCTTCCCCAGTTTGCTTTTCCCTTGCCCTGGCCTCCCTGCCCCAGATCTCAGAGGACAGGGTGTGGGTGCTCCACAGCCCCAGGACAGCATTTCTGACCACTCTCTGCTGCTTCATCCTCTCAGATGGTTCTTTTTATTCACTTTTAATAAGTGTCTTTGCTGACACGTAGCTCCTCATTCTCAGAGGCCAACACTAGCAAGGTGAGGTTTTCTTTTTGCTCCTGCCAGGGTGTTTAATTTGAACACAGCAAGCCCTGTTGTAATTTCTTTCCATTTGTGTGCAGAGTGATGGACTGCTTGCCCTGCTCCTGGTTATCTTGCCCCCTGCTCTGCTTTAGCATTCTCTCTCATTGTCCCAGGGTCTGGGTTAATACTCTGGGTTTAAAATCTTTCTTGTCCTGTTTTGGCATAGTATTCTAATCCACAGGGGTGCTGTCAGATTTATTGTTAGCTAGTTTGTTTTTTGACTCTAAGCTTTCATAATATTATATTCAAACAATGTGTCTGTGTCTAAGTACAGATGAGATCTTGGAGTGGGATCTGCTTCCTGCCTCATGGAGATGAGATGTGATGGGTTTGTGCATGAAGTGCACTGGAAAACATCTGATCTAGGCACCTGTATCTCTTGAGGCTGGTTTTTCACCTGGGTTTCTGCCCTGAGGCTCCTGCCCATTCTTGTCTTCACTTGTATCCATGGCCGTGCTCCTGGGGATGAAATCATCCTGCACTGAATTCCAGCTGGATCCGGGGGACTCTGGAGCCAGCCTTGCCCAAAGTGTTGAGATAAATTGACTTGGTTCCATATTTCATCTGAATGCTGTTCCTGCTTTTACACCTGGACCAGGCATGGGTTTTGGAGGTGGCATGTGGCCCTGCAGCCTCTGAGGCTGGACCTTCCCAGGTACTGCTCACCTTCCAGACAGCCGGAGAGCTCCACCTGCTCTTCCCCAAACCAAAGTGGTCTCCTTCTACAATCCTGCAGGAATGTAAATGCACACACTCTGGAAAATCCTCTGGATGTTTTTTCACTGAATTCAGTGGAAATTAAATTATAAATTTTGCTTTAGCCTCCTGAAGACCTTCCTACTGCTGCATCTGCACCACAGCCAAGGCTTTGTCGTGACTTGGCTGGATGCTGCTCCCCGGAAAGTGGTAACAAAGTGAATTGTGGGGACTTTGAAGGTTTTACAGTGGGGTTCATGCTCAAGACATGGAAGATGTGATCCTGAATTCACTGTTGTGTTGTGGTTGTAGTTGAGTAATTGTATTCTCTAAGTGCTCAACTCCTGAAGGCTTTTGAAGTCCCCAGCAGCTGAAGGTCTCCACACCCATGGGTGCAAGCTTCTGCTTCTGTTCCTCTGCTTCTGCTCTGTCCTGCTTCTCAGAGAAGTGCAAGGAAGTGCCAGTTGCATTTGGTGGCACTGCTTTTCCCTGCTCTCCTAAAACAGTCAGCACCAGGACTCCTGTCACAGTTTAAAATGCACCTTGGAGTGCTTAGAGCCTTGGCTGAAGTTAAAAGGCCAGTGAAGCCTCAGCAGCAGTGTCTGCTGTGACTCTGTGCTGGGGCTGCATGGGAAGCAGGGAAGGTTTCCTCTCTTCTGTGGCACCTACAGATTCTCTTCCAGTAACCTGTCTTTGGGTAGCCACAGTCAGGCACGTTGGACCTTCCCAATCACTGTTTCATCTCCATGTCCCTGTTTCAAATAAGCAACTTCTTTAGCTGCCAGAGCTCTTTATTCTGGGGCCAGCTAATGCTTCTGTGGTGCAGAACAGGGTCTGTCTCTGCTGCCTTGCCTGTCGTGGTGCTGCTGGGCTGGAGGGGAGCATCTTGCCCCAGGCTGTGCTCCAGCCTGTGAGCCACCAGCCTAGAGGGGCAGAGCAGGGCTGAGGCTGCAGAGCTGCTGGTGGCTTTCCCAGGCCAAGCTAAGTGTATGGCAGGAAAATCCCTCATCCTCAGCCATGGTAGAAGGACTGCAGCATTGGATCATCTTTTCCATCTGGTGGGTGATCAGGTGTCCCTGCTGGTATTATTAGATTTGTCAGCTGCTTCCAGTAGCCCAGATGACACAGAGCTGCTGCCCCATCTGCAGACCCCACTGGACCTGGACAGGGGCACCCTTTGGTTGCTCTTGTCTCCCTTTCTGACCTCAGCAGGTAGCTGTGGCCAGTCCCCCTCTGCCAGGACAGTCAACTGGTTCAAGTGTTGCAGTCTTTGCCCATCCCATTCACAGAATCCCAAAGAATCCAAGCACAGTGTCTGTTGGAAGGGATCTCTGGGGATCAGCTTCTCCCACCCCTGCTCCAGCAGCTCACCCCCAGCAGGGTGCCCAGGGGCACAGCCAGGAGGGTTTGGGATCTCTCCAGAGCAGGAGACTCCACAGCCTCTCTGGGCAGCCTGGGCCAGGCTCTGCCACCCTCCCAGCAGAGAAGTTTCTCCTCCTGCTCAGGTGGCACCTCCTGGGTTCCAGTTGGTGCCCGTTGCCCCTTGTCCTGTCCCTGGCACCACTGAGCAGAGTCTGGCCCCAGCCTCTTGCCCCCCGGGGCCCTTTAGCTCTTGCTCAGCACTGCTCAGATCCCCTCTGAGGCTTCTCTTCTCCAGCTCAGCAGCCCCAGGGCTCTCAGCCTGGCCTGGCACAGAGATGCTCCAGCCCCTCAGCAGCTTCCCAGCCTCTGCTGGGCTCTCTCCAGTGGTTCCTGCTCTCTCTGTTTAGCATTTGAATGAGACCATGGGGGAAGCCTCTAAAGAGCTGCAGCGAACAGCAGGGCTGGAATGCAGACAACCCACCTGTGTCTCCATCAGACACTCTTGGTGATGAAATCCTGTGTCCCAGAGTATCAAAATGGGATGAACAAGAGATGTCAGAGCCACCATGCTGGTCCTGGCTGGGCAGAAGCAGTTGTGGAGGAGCTTGCAGCTGCCCCCTGCAGCGACCGGCCGTTGTGGCAGCAGCTCACTGGGCCTGGAGTTCTGGATTTGGGGTCAGATGTTCTGCAGCTTGTCCAGTGTTCCTGCTCCCCACTGGCCAGGAGCAGCTCTGCCCCTGGCCAGGTGGTGTTCTGCCATGGTCCAGGGCTGTGCACGTGTTCTCAGTGGCCATAGCTCTCTGCACAGCCTCTGCTCACCTCCCCACTTCACCAAGTGGTTTGGAAGACCTGTCACTGTTGTTATTCACCCCTCCCTACATCTACACAGAAATTCTGTCTTATTTTGGCTCTTTTCTAGTGATGTTATGGTATTGTCTGGAACCAGCCCTTCAGGACTGAATAAAGATACATCTTCCCATATGATTTGTTTAGCTTCACCTCATGAGATGTAGCTGCAGTTTCTTAACCTATTCTGCATATGCTGGCTTGGAAGTTTAACTTTTTAAGCGAAGTTCTGCCTTATAGAACCATTTTGGAGGCCCAGTCAGCACAGAGCTCAGCCCCTTTCTTGTCTGGATCGGAGCTCTGCACTTTTTGCAGCAGTTTTAGCAGTGCCTGTTGGGCAGGGCTGCTGTTCCTTGTCAGTGGCCACTCGCCCCCTGCTCTGCAGGCACCTCTGACTAGCCCCTTGTCAGCAGTTTCCTTCCATCTCCAATCCCAGGTCTCGCCTCCTCTTCGCCTCCCGACACGTTCCTGCTGGCTCTGTCTTTGCTAAGTTGGTGGCTTCCTACCTCCCACCCTGCTCACCCCTTCCCCTCACCCCACACCCCCCTTCCCTCTGCAGCTGCCTGCACAGCCCCCTGGGCCAGGACTAGAGAGGGGAGCTGGGACATGCTGGTGGGAGTGGGTCTGCGGGGGCTCCAGGCTCTGCCCGTGCCATGCCAGGGGCTCCAAGCTCTGCCCACACTGTGCCAGGGGCTCCGGGCTCTGCCCACGCTGTGCCAGGGGCTCCAGGCTCTGCCCGTGCCATGCCAGGGGCTCTGGGCTCTGCCCACACTGTGCCAGGGGCTCTCACCTCTTCCCACACTG
>NW_008622392.1:0-5861 GCF_000691845.1 Merops nubicus | reverse complement strand
CCACACTGTGCCAGGGGCTCTGTCCACACTGTGCCAGGGGATCTGTCCACACTGTGCCAGGGGCTCTGGGCTCTGTCCACACTGTGCCAGGGGCTCTGTCCACACTGTGCCAGGGGCTCTGAGCTCTGCCCACACTGTGCCAGGGGCTCTGGGCTCTGCCCGTGCCATGCCCCGGGGCAGGGGCAGCTCGTCCAGCAGGGCCCTGGGCCCCACCATCTGCCTGTGGCCATTGTGCCGTTTGTTTCTCAGCTCCTAGCCCTGATGTTCCTTCCTCGTGACCCGTGAGCCAGGTTCCTGTGTCCTGCTTCCTTCTTCACCTCACATAAACCTAATCCTCCTCACAGCAGCCTTCCCATAGCTGCAGGGGCCCTACAAGAAAGCTGCCCAGGGACTTTGTACAAGGGCTGGCAGTGATAGGACATGGGGTAATGGCTTCAAACTGGAAGAGGCCAGATTTAGATTAGAAATTAGGAAAAAGTTCTTCCCTCTGAGGGTGGTGAGACACCAGAACAGGTTGCTCAGGGAAGCTGTGGATGCTTTATCCCCAGAAGTGTTCCAGACCAAGCTGGATGGGGCCTTGTGCAGCCTGGTGTAATGGGAGGTGTCCCTGCCCATGACAGGGAGGCTGGAAGCAGATGCTCATTAAGGTCTCTCCCAACCCCAGCCATCCTGTGATTCTATGAAATCATGAGACTAACCTCTTGGGAGTTGCACTGTTCCTTCTGGTCCCTCTTGCTGAGCTGAACTATGAAAATTCACAATCCTTCACTCAGTTTAACATTCTTGCTCTCTTAGTAGCATCTTCATGATGACAAAAATCACCTCCTGTGCTCTGCTCATACCTGACAGTGTTAATTCTGGAGCTGCTGGAGTGTCTCTGCGTTCTGGAAATCTTTTGGCTGCCCCAGGAGCGGGCGCTTGGTTTGAGCTGTTGACCCTCAGTCCAGGCTGTCCTCAGTCCCCTCGCAGGGCAGTGTCCTGGCCGCCGTGCCCCCTGTGCCCAGCTGCCCCGGGGCCCTGTCCCCCTGCAGGGCTCAGCTGGAGGCTGGGGCACCGTGCTTGTGGGGGTGCAGAGCACCCAGCAGGACACCCAGCACCCCCCGTGCTGCTCGCCGTGGGCTGGCAATGCTGGAGAGGGCACAGCCTGGCCCCGAGCTGCTCTCCTCCTCCACTTGTTCTTTGTCCCTGTGCTTACAGGTGAAAATGGAGCTTTGAGGGAGCCTGGGCCTGGTGCCAAAGTGGGCCTGAGCTCCCCTCCAGGTGTTGGTGGGAATGATGGGCAGGAGCTCGCTCAGGTTGGCCAGGGGCCCTCAGCAAGTCCTGCTGCCCTGGAGCTGCAGCCTGCTGGGAGGTGTGAGCGAGGCCCCCGTGCTCCCCACCCTCCTCTTAGTTCTGGAAGTCGGTTGCTCAGGAAGGCAGCTGCCCAGGAGCCCATTCTGCTTCTGGGAGGACCAGCCTCTGTAAAGGATTTCTGCTCTCTTTCAGGAGAAGAAGTTGCCCTGTACTGTGCCAAGTATCTTCCTGAAATAATCAAAGACCAGAAGGCCTACAAGGAAGGCAAGCTGCAAAAGGTAAGAGTCTAGCTCTGCCCTGGAACAAGCAGGCACCACTGCAGGGCAAGGGTCTCGTTTGGGTACAGGGACCTGTCCCCCTGAGGTCTCTGCCATGTCTTCCAGTTTCGTCCCCTTCCTTGTGTTGGGAGTGTACACCAGGTGTCAGTTGTGTTTTCAAACATTCCTCTGTTTTCCAGCTCCCTTGGTTTATTGTGGTTTGTTTTGTTTTGAATTTTCAGGCCCATTGCAGTTAAAGGCGTGGGCTGGTTCTTTGCCTTGCTTTGGTGGGCTTCAGGGGCAGGGGTAGCTTTTGTCAGAGGTGGGGATTAGCAATCCCTGTGCTGTAATCCCCCTCGAGTACCAGTGCTCCATCTGGTGTGGGCTGTCCCCTGGGTTGATGCTGGGCCCAGCAAGGGGCCACCAGGGTGCTGAAGGGCCTGGGACATCTCTGCTGCAGGAAGAGGCTGCAGGAGCTGGGACTGCTCAGCCTGGAGCAGAGGAGGCTCCAGGAGTTCAGTGTGTGTCTGCAGATACCTGCAGGGTGCTGAGGGGACAGAGCCAGGATCTTCCAGTGGTGCCCAGTGACGGGACCAGAGGCCAGGGCACAAACTGGACCCGAGGGGGGTCCCCCCTCTGAACATCAGGGAACATCTTTCAGTGTGAGGGTGACTGAGCACTGGCACAGTTGCTCAGGGAGGCGATTCAGTTTTTATCCTTGGAGCTACTTAAAAGCTGTCCTGGGCAATCAGGTCTGTGTGTCCCTGCTGGAGCAGGGGTGTTGGACAAGGGGCTCTCCAGAGGCCCCTGCCAGCCTCAGCCACTGTGAGTGGCTGGGTGGGTTCTGCTCTGGCAGGGACTCTGTTGCACAGTGTGGCACACGGGCTCCTGCAGGGAGGGTGGAACTCTGCGTGCTCTCATGTCTGTGCTCACCCCTAGGCCCTGGAAGATGCTTTCTTAGCCATCGATGCCAAGCTCACCACTGAGGAGGTGATTAAAGAGCTCTCTCAGATGGCTGGACGACCCCAGGACGATGAAGATGAGAAGGAGAAGGTTGCTGATGAAGATGATGGTAAGTCAGATGCTGCTGACAGGCAAGACTGCAGCTCTGGGACGAGCTGAGAGCAGCTGAGCTAGGCCCCCTTCAACAGGGAGTTTTCTGCCCAGATTTCAGTTAAATTTCTACTGGAGTCAAATGGCCACCCCTCAGCACTGCTGATGGCTTCAGGCTGCTGCTAGGGGAATTCTGATTCCTGGAATCCTACAAATAACCCACCAGAGAGTTTCTGTAGGGCTGCCTCCAAGGGGTGCAGAGTTCTGGTGTGAGTCTGGGAATTGGGCTGAGTTGTGGAAGCAGAGCAGTACAATGTCCAGGGCACAGCTCTGCCAGGCTGGCAGCAGACACCAGTTGCAGGTGGGGATGAACCAGACTTTGGTCCTTTCAGCAGTTCTTTTCTCACCAAGAACCAAGTGTGCTGCTTTCCCACCAGCAAGTCACTGCCAGACTTTGAAGCCAGCTGGAAGAGGATTCCCAGGGTAGAGTCTGTGCTGCCCTGGGCTAAGTACCTTGTGACCCTGTTGAGGCCTACAAGAAAGCTGCCCAGGGACTGTGTACAAGGGCTGGTGATAGGACAAGGGGTAATGGCTTCAAACTGGAAGAGGCCAGATTTAGATTAGAAATTAGGAAAAAGTTCTTCCCTCTGAGGGTGGTGAGACTCCAGAACAGGTTGCTCAGGGAAGCTGTGGATGCTCCATCCCTGGAGGTGTTCAAGCCCAGGTTGGATGGGGCCTTGTGCAGCCTGCTCTAATGGGAGGTGTTGCTGTCTATGACACAGGTTGGACTAGATGGCCTTCTAAGGTCCCTTCCAATCCAAACCTATTCTACCTTGAAGCACATGTAAAGTGATACCATCACCTTGAACATTGTGTGTTGGTCTCAGAACACTGGATTTTTGTTGGCCCTTGCTCTTCAGCTGCCAGGGGTGAAGTGGTTTGTGGTTGGGGTTTTTTTTGGTTTTGTGCTGTATTTTCAGGAGTATTTGGGACATGGATGTTCCTTTTCCTTTGGGGATTTACAGTTCTAACCACGAGGATGTCCAGGCCTTGTCAGAGGCTGGAGGCCCCAGGGTAGCGTGGCTGGGGCAAGGAGCCATCGCCCTGCCCTTCCTCCTGGAGGTGGTGGGTGGCACGGGCCTGGCCACGTGTCCTGTCCCTGCTGGCCACCAGCCTGCTGGGCACTGCGAGCCCCTGTCTGCAGCCAGAGCAGCAGGGCTGGCCCCGGGACGCCTCTGGCTCTGTGTCTGACCCCCTTTGTCCTCACACCCCTCTCCCTCTTCATTTGCAGTGGATAATGAGGAGGCTGCTCTTCTGCACGAGGAAGCCACCATGACCATCGAGGAGCTTCTCACACGATATGGACAGAACTGCACCAAGAACCTCAAAACCAAGTGCTTAGCTCCGGCCGCGGAGAGCGCCGCCGAGGGGACGGGCAGGCAGCACCAGGGGGAGTCAAACCTGAACGGCGAGGCCGAGACCCAGGAGCGTGGAGTGCAAACTTGACAGATGAGGCGTGGCCCCAGGAGCCCACCCCCCCCCAGGAGGCAAAGAACGGGAAGCCAGAGGAGGACATGACGGGTATTTCCTCCAGCTCAGCCAGCGCTGGAGGCGACAGCCCTGCCCTGCAGAAGCCTGAACCGGGCAGGGGTGACGAGGCCGTCACCTCTTCTACTGGGGAGGCCGGGCCCTCCTGCTCCTCCACGGGGAAGCCCCAGCGCACAGCCAAATCCAAATTTTTTGAGGACAGTGAGGATGAGTCAGATGAGGTTGAGGAAGAGGAGGAAGACAGTGAGGTAGGAACCAGCACTGGGACAGAGCGGCCTTCCGGCTGGGTAGAACACATTGCTCGCTGTGGTACTTGAGCTGTGAGCCTCTGGTTCATCCTGGGCGTGCCACAGGAGGAGGTTTCAGGCTGATACTTTGAGTCCATCTCAGGGGAGTATCGGGGACTGTCCGGGCTCCTGAAGGAGACACCCTCACCTGTGCAGGGGCCGCAGCGGGTGGCCCTCGCTCTCGCTGCATGCACACACCCCTTCATCCACTCCAGTGGCTGGAACCAGCTGCTCTGGCATCAGGTGTGGGGGACGTGTCCCAGGTCACCTCCCTCTGCTGGGGCAGACTTCTCCTCAGTCCCCGGGACAGAGGGACCAGCTGCCTGGGAAGGGCACCCAGGGTGTCCTGTGTGACTCCCGTGGTATCTCTCGTTTCTTGCAGGACTGCAGTGAAGATGAGGATGGTTACAGCAGTGAAGAAGCAGAGAATGAAGATGATGAAGATGACACTGAAGAAGCAGAGGAGGATGAGGATGAAGAGGAGGAAATGTTGTTACCAGGCATGGAGGGGAAAGAGGAGGTGCACACCCTGTTCTTGTGTTCCGCAGCATAGTGTAGAGCCAAGGGTGCTTGGGGGGGACTCAGCGAGGAGTTCCTGGATGCAGATGGGGACAAGCTGTCCCTGCTGCTCCTGGGGCTGTCACAGCTGCTGACAGCCCAGTGCTGTGGGAGGCTGCAGGACAGGGCACGGGTCTGGGCAGCAAGTTGAGACTGGGAGCCGTGGGTGTCGATGTGGAAGGAGAGTGCAGGACAGCAGCAGGACTGTGCCCTGCTGGCTCTGTGGCTGCGGGCAGAGCCAAGACCAAGGCTGTGGCTCCTCGGTCCAGGGCAGGGGCCCGTGGTGTCAGGGAACGAGCTCTGCAGCTGCCACAGTGCCAGCCTGCTCCCCGTGAGGAGAGCTCCTGGCTTGCAGGGAGGCTTGCCCGAGCTGGGCTGGGCTGGCACTGGGCCCAGTGCTAGACCTGAGGGTGTCACAGGACACGTGGAACTCTGGGGCACCCTGGCCCACGTGTGCCTTCTGAGGCAGGGACGGGGGTGTTGCCTGACCCTGCCTCATGGACACTGCCGCCCTCCCACCTCCCTCGGGGTTTTCTCTGCCGTCCTGTGCTGTGGGGAACGGGGGTGAGAGGCAGCACCCCAGGGCCTGGCACCCCTCAGGAGCTGGCTGGCTGGTGCCGGGGCCCTCGCGGCCTGGCGGGGAGCAGCAGGGGGGTTCTCAGCAGCACCCTTGTCTCGCAGCCCGGCTCGGACAGCGGGACGACGGCGGTGGTGGCGCTGATCCGCGGCAAGCAGCTGATCGTGGCCAACGCCGGGGACTCGCGCTGCGTGGTGTCCGAGGGGGGCAGGGCCCTGGACATGTCCTACGACCACAAGCCTGAGGACGAGGTGGAGCTGGCCAGGATAAAGAACGCCGGCGGCAAGG
>NW_008622391.1:19287-32912 GCF_000691845.1 Merops nubicus | reverse complement strand
GGGACGGGACCAGATCAGCCCGCGCCTCGGTAGGAAAGGCGGCCAAGCGTCGTTCCTCCGCCGGGCTGCACCCCCGGGGCTCTGCTGGGTGCCTGCCGCGACCGAGCGGAGTTGATGCCTCTCTGTATCCAGAGGTGTTCGCTTTGGTGTGTTTTTCTTCTTCTTGCCGTAGTTAACGGCGTATTTCTCGTCATTCTTGAGGCGCTGGGGCCCGGCCGCGCCTGCCGCCGGGGCGGGGACAGCTCTTGGCGTTGGGCTCGTCTTGACCGGCAGACTGTCGCTGAGAAACAGCCAGCAGAACAGAAAGGAGTTTGTGCGAGACGCAGCCTGTCCTGAGCCTTGTATTCTCGTTGCTTACAACGCTAATAAGTTTTGTGGGATAAGCAAAACAAACTAGGCATCTAAGCCTGGTGTAAGAAAGAGTGGGGGGCTAACTATCATGCTTCGTGGTACTTATCTTTGCTATTTTAAGTTCAGGTGGTTTGTTCTGACAATGCCGAGGTGTCATTCAAAGTTATTCACTCTTTTATTAGGTAATTTGGAGGCTGCTGTGTCTTCTTGAGTATTACTGATGTAACATCTTAATGTGACAGCCTAATTTTCCCCTCTTCCGTACCATTTTCCCTCCTTTCTGAGTCTTTGCTAGTGATCCGTAGTGATCAGAATATTAGATGATATAATACTATCAGAATATTATAGTCAGATTTGATGAACAGAATAGTCTGGTTCACAGTTCACTTATTTTTTATTTCTGTGTCATCCCCTTCTTTTCTCTTCCTCCAGCATCCCTTTGTTACTCCCCACATCCCCTGTTCATTTTAGCATGTTTAACAACGCTTCAAGTGGGCTGGGGTTGCCAGCACAGGCCTCACAAAGACTGAAGGACTGGCAGGGACTCGGTTTGGTCCATCAGTTTGGAAGAAGTGCAGCCCACAGCAGGGCAGGAGGTGAGGCAGTTGGCAGGTGGATACCTGGAGCTCTTGACTTCAGCTCGGTGTGTTTCCTCTCTGCGAGCAGGTCCCTTGGGCAGAGCAGGGGAGTGGTGCTCAGGTGCTTGAGCAAGCTTTGAGCAGACTGGCCAGAGCCCTGAAACTGCTGCTCTGGGGAGAAGCCCGTGTGCTGCACGTTGCTGGTATCTGTCTGTTAGCCAGGCTGCCTCGTTTAAAATGTGTTTGGACACCCCCTGCTCTGCAATCCTTGTACATCGTTTGTCCTTGTGCTCACTGGTGTGGTTTTAGGTGGCACATGGTGCTCAGCTGGAGGCAGGGGAGTGCTCTGAGGCACCTGTGGTGCAGCAGTGACTGGTGGATGGGGTTGTTCTGGGAGACAAGAGCTGAGAGTTCCCACAGGGAGCTGCTGTGTGTGCTTGCTGTGCTCCAGCTCCACTTGTCAGTGCCTTACTCTTGGCTTAGTGCTGTTGGGCATGTTTGGAATATGTCTTTGTCTCCCTGTTTGAGATAAGATAATGGATTGGTTTGATTTTTTTTCCCCTGAGGGAGGTAGTGCCCACATTTGCTTCCACAGGCTTGGCTAATGAAGCATGACTCTTCCAAACATGGGCCCTGTCTGGGAACACCTAAAGAGGGGTGTGACCTTATAGCTCCAAGTACAATCTGCACTTAGATCTTGCTTTGGTATCCAAGTGCTCCCTTTTCATTTAACTTTCCTCTCATTCTAATGATTCCTTCCTGGCATTGCTGCCTCTCAGTTTTCCTGTAACAGGAGCAGGTACACCTCAGCCTTTGACTATGGGAGACTGTATAACATGATCCACAGTGAGCAGATTGGATTTCACTGGTCTTCACTACTGTGCTTTCAGCAGAATATCAAATTGGGATGATGGATTTTGTGTTTAAAACTAGAGTGCTCTATGATGTGGGTCCAAAGAGTTGAAAAGACCATCTGAAATTGTGGATTAAGGTGATGGTTGACAGTTCAGTCTTGTGGAGGTGTTGCATTGTGACCGTGGAGCCCTTGCCCCACTGTACAGGGCTCTCTTGGTGTGCAAATTTGCTCTCTGCTGTTGATGGCCCCCAAGTTGGTTGGTGCAGTTCATAGGAAGGAGCAGAGCCCAGCTCTGGGAGCTCTGCTGTGCCTCACCTTGCACAATGCCTTCTGTAAGAGTAGCACAGCTCATTTGTTCCTTCTCCAAGGAACACGTCTCCTAGCATCTGTTAAACCCCTCAGATTCAGGGTCCACATCAGCTGGCAGAGCTCATGGGAATGGAAAAAGTGACCTCACTTCACATCCAGGTGAGTCTGGGGACAGAGGCAGGGAGGAACGAACAAGAGTGAGCCACCAGCTTGGCTCAGTCATGAACATGGAGGTTTCCTGAAATATCAGTGAGCTGAATTCCTCCTCTCCACCTTCTTCCATCATTTAGTTTGCAAGCCCTAGTGCCTGTCTCTGACCTGCATTAATTTTCCAATATGACAGGAAAAAAACTGACTCAGGGGGGAAAATGGGCTATGTTGTGCCCTTTTAATGCATCAAATAAACCACAGAGGGGTCTGATGAGGTTCAGAGCAAACAAGTGTGTAAACCTTTGCATTGTTTTGCAGCTTTATATAAAACATATATTAAACTTTTACAAAGGTAAAATAAAAAGGTATAAAGCTGTGATGGTGGCAGGTCTCCAGCTCAGCAGAGGCCTTGGGGCTGTTGTTGTGGAAGGTAACAGTGTTTAACTACAAATATTCTCTTCTTATTCATATAGGGAAAAGAGAATTCCTTAACTGGGAGAAGTCACTCCTCCTGTTTGAGGCTGGGAGGCCCATTCTTGTTGTAGAAGCTTTTCTAAGTCACATGTCCTGTAAGAACCAAGTATCATAAAACACCTTTTTGCCCCAGGAGCTGTTGTATTTCTGTCAGTGCTTGAACAGGGCTGGGCTTGGTATCCAAGCCCTCAGAAAAGAGCTCTTTGGGGTTGTTGGAATGCTCTGTGGGATCTGCACAGGAGATGACAATTCCTCCTGGGTTACTGTAGGATGTGGGGTGATCTCTAGGAACTGAGGACCATCATCAGTGTTGCCACCATCCCTGTGCATCAGCTGCACTGCTCTGAGCTTACTTTTGTTGTCTGATACCTACTGACAGAAATGAAAACAAATCTGGAAGCACCAAAGTCCTGTGGTCCTGAAAGAAGAAACCCTGATGTCTGTGGCTCTGCTTAGGTGGGAGGGCAAGAATAAACTGGGAGTGGCTGGTAACAGGCTCCAGAGCTGCCCTTGGGTGCAAAGTGATAAGTGCTTTGTAAAAAATGTCTGTTAACATTCTCTGTGGCCTCCATTCTCCAGGGACTTTCTGAAACTCTGCCCACCCTCCTGCACTTCCAGCCCTTGACTCCCTTTAATTCCTCTCATCCTCTTTTTTTACATGGCTTTTGGCACTCAAAACCACACAGCCTCCAAAGTGTTTTGAGCACTTGACATCAGAAACCTTTTACTCCCTTAATGTTTCCTTAAATAGCATCTGTTAAGTCTCTCAGAAAGCATAATTGTGTGACTGTCTTCAGTGTGTCATTTGGGGATTGTTACTGAGTTCCAGTAATGGTTATCTAAGTGGAAATGCAACAATATGCCCTGTACTTACTCTCCTCTTAAAAGGTGTGTAGCTTATATCTTATCAACTTTCTGCTGTACAGGTTGGTTGTTTTTTTAGATGCCTAAAGCTGCTCAGTCACAGGTAGGCAGCTCCAGCCAGACTGCCTGAAGATTTTGGAGGCAGTCATACATAATATTAAAAACTGAGCTACTTGATGTTTGGGGTTTTTTTAACCCTAGTCAGATCCTTTAACAATAAGCAGGAAACACTGAAACACTTTTGCTCAGGTGTTATTTGTGTCTGTATTTGGATCTCTGTGACTCATTACTCTTGAAAATAAAATTCAAGATTATAATAATGGATTATTTTTTCAATACTTCTTCCTCTTGCTGAAAGGGTTTTAGGTGCTATGGTTGGATAGCTGAAATATGAATTTTAAAGTCCAGCATAGTAAATAGTTGGGATTTCTTTGCTAAATGATTTTAGTACAGTAGTGTCAACCCTTCCACAAGAGCTGTGTCTTGTAAACTTGCACTTTGCTCAAGTGGCTTTGATCTGCACCACAATAAGCAGTGTAACCCCTGCTTCAGGACAAAGGGAACCAATTCTAGAGCACTTAAGAAACGCTGGTGTTATAAAAAAAGGAAAAAGTTGCTGCAGGAGTTATAGGAGACCAGTTACATACAAAAAAGCTAAGCAGAAAAATCTCTACCTCCTGTGTCTTTTCAGGATGATGTTTCTTCACTTCCTGGCTGACACCTTGCAATAGAAAGGCATCATTCATCCTCCAGGCAGCATGGAGGGTTTTTTGTTAGGTTTAAAGGACCATCCTTTGTAGTGTTCCAAAAAGCATCTTTTTCCCCTGAGTGTCTCCGAGGGGTGCAGGGTCACTTCTGTGTAGTGGGGTTTGAAATAACAAGGGAGAAATGAGAACAATGGCTTCTGTTAATGGACTCCTGAGCAAATGTGTTAAGACACGACTTTTCTGCTGCCTCCAGTCATCTTTAGATCTTGTTTCTCAGCTGCTGCCTGGAGAAGTGTGCCAGATGTGTTTGTATGAGTGTGAGTGTATAATTATCAAATCATTAGTCTGTTTAGCTTATGAATGTTAATCTGGATGTTGACAGATGAGTCTGTCACAGCTCTCTAGCAGCAGTGGTTAGGGATATCACACTGTGGTTCTCTCCAGGTGAGGTTTCACCAGTTCTGGCAGGCACAAAGGGGTTTGCTTGGGGCAAAACTCAATATGCAGGGGTTGGGTCAGTGGGATGTGAAGGGGGGCAGTAGAAAGAGAAGATAGATGGGGGGTTGTTTGGGGGATGGTCTCTGCTCATCCTCTCTCCTGGGGTCACTAATGAATGGGCAGTTCCACCAGAAACAGAACTTGTGACTAGTTAAGGTGAGATCTGGGTCAGTTGTTTTATGTGTTTCAGATAGGCTTTTTTTTTTAAAATAATTTAAAAGCACTAAGTGCTGTTAAGGATTGTTGAAGAGCTCTCAGTTAAAGTGCCAATAGAGTGGAGCAACTTCTCTTTGCAATAGGAAGCAAATGCTCTTGGAACACAAAAGTTATACTGGGAAAAATCAAGTTATGTTAACTATGTTTGGTATTCCCAAGCACTGGATTCCCAAATTGCTGGGCTAAAATAGTGTTTTGATAGTGCTACATTTAATATATGGTAAATTTTTTCCTGAGGAATAGCTCATATGAAGCTAAAGCACTGAAGTAATTAGCATTTGAATCAGAGTCCTTGGACTGCAAGTATGGTGACAGTAGACCTCATCATCTAGCTTGTGTTCCTTCAACAGTTTCTGAGGATGGGGAGGATTTGCAAGTATTTTGGTTCCATTAATAAGAGAATTAAGTCACCCCTAGTGAAGGTTAAATAAAACCACCATTAGTGGTGGGGAAGTTGCATGTTCTTCCATAGTTGCTTTGTTTGTCTTCCTGATTTCAGGTTTCTTGGGTAAATACCTACGAGGACTTGGTGGCAAAGCAGATAACTGCACCAACTCCACAAAAATAGTTATTTTTGCACGTTCTGTGTGTGGCCTTGTAGGTGTTTTTGGTCTGGCTTTTTGGGTGGAGGATGAGGACTATACCCAATTCACAAAATAGTGTCTCTGTATGCAGGCAGGGAAGGAAGGGAGAAAACACAACAGGTCTCATCAGGAAGAATATCAGGATTGGTGAATAACTGCAGTAAGGAGGTGTTTGCTGGTACCTGCTGGTGCTGAGTAGTCACCCCCTGCTGGACTGTGGGTCTTCCAGTCTGGCTGGAAAATGGCCTGATGCAACCTGACATAACCAGAATAATGAGGAAACTGCAATGTGTCATTTTGCAGGGATGGAAAGCTGAAAATACTTGTCTTAAAAGGAGTGGTGCCAAGGCAGGCACTCAGCACCTCCCACAGGAAGACCAGTGTCTAGCCTGTTCCTGAGCAAAACATATCTAACCTCCCTAAAAACCCCTTCTCTTCACTTTTGGTTGCTGAGCATGATGGCACGGGGTGTCTCTTGGTTTAGTCATCTGCCTGGTTGTGTCCCCAGCCTCTTGCACACTTCCATCTATTCTCTGGGGGGGCAGAGTGAGAAACAGAGAAGGCCTTGACACCATGCAAACAGTGTTTAGCAACAGCTAAAGCCTTAATCAGCATTGCTTTGGTCACAGATCTGAACCACCACACCCAGCTGCTGTGAAGAAAGTGAACTTCACCCCAGCCAGACCTTCATTAGAACCCTTGGATCTACAGTCATCACTCCTTGGAGCAAACAGCCCTGGAGTTCTGCCAGCAGTGACAAGCACATGCAGTCTGGAGAACCCACATGTGCTCCTGAGGACATCCAAAGAGCTGTGGGGTCTGCTTAGAAATACAGCAGAGGTGTCCAGGGCTGAGGTTTGCCATGATGGGAGTCTGAATTTGATCAGGACTTCCAGGCTGTGCTTTCAGGAGTTGGTAGGGGCCAGGCCTCTTGTTCTAGCTCTCTGAACTGTTGTTCTGCAGCAGTCCAGCTGGTTTCTATTGCTCAAGTGACATACATATAAACACCATACTGGCTGTGTTGTTTGGGGTTGTTGATTCTTTTTAAAAAGAAACCACATGCAGTAACATTCAGTGAGGTTTCCTTTGGTTCTTGGGCAGTTGCTGTGCAAGAGGGACTCTGTCCAATGCAGATGAGGGCTTTGTTTGAAGCATGGTGGAAATAGCAAATTCTACTCTACTCCCTTCACAGGTACCACGTGGAATCTTTTGGGTTTCTTTACAGTACAAAGCAGGCTGGTCACCAGCCAGTTGCACACATCACTTCTGCTGTTTCATGGGACCTAAAGTTCTTGTTGTGAATTTTTTGTTAACATTTTCAGGTGTGCTGTGAGTATGGGATGGTGCATGTCCTTTCAGAGAAGGGGAGCAGCAAAGGGAAAGACTACTGTATCCTCTTCAACTCCCAGTGGGCCCATCTGCCACATGATCTGGGGAAGGCTGTAAGTACTTAGCTAAGCAATGATGGAGTAAGGTATTAAAAAATGCTTTTGTTCCAGGGAAAGTTCTTGTTTCTAACTTGGATTAGCAGAATTTGAAGCAACTACTTTGCTCTCCTTAGGAAATATTTTTTCTGTTCAGGTCACCCTAGGCAGTACTGTAATGGCAATACTCTTTTCCAGGCAGCATGTGGAGGTAATGACTATTTCTGATTCAAAACAAAAGTCTTTCTTTTGCACAACATGATCATTTAAATGAAAATGGCACTTGCCTGTGCCTGGAAAGGAGCTTTTGCATGTCAGTGTGATACAAAAAAGACACCACATGGCCTTGCTAGTACACTGAACTGTGACTTTTGGTGCTTTCTCAGTGGTTCATACTCTGTCAGGGGTCAGAATAAGTAGTCACAAGCTGTGTCAGGCTTTTCCTGCATTATCCAGAGCTGCTTGAGCTGGCAATTGAGTCGACTCCTCACTGTTCTGTGGGAATGTGTTACTGCTGCTGAGTGATGGAATCAGCAAATACACTTTGAATGAGCTACTTATTGGGGAAGATGTGGAGTAATTGATTGATACTGCCACATAGAGTTATTAATGTTTGTTATCAATGTATAAGCAAGTCTTAGTAACCCCTGGTGGGTTTATCCCAACTGCAGATTCCTCTCTAGAGATGTTGACAGCTCAGATTCTGCAGTGGCCTTTCCCTTGTGCAAACCCAGCACTTGCACTCCTGCACTTCACCTGGCTGAGTAACATGGTCAGCACAGTGGACAGTGTCCCTCTGCTTCAGGAGCTTTAGGGTCTTGTTCAGCTGGATCCAGGCAGACTTCCCACAGAGTCTCCAGTGTCCTAGACTGTGGGATTTGTGAGAGCTGGGGACTGTACTGTGGACATCCTTGGTTCAACCAGTCTCACTGGAGACGTATCTCAGGAGCTCTGCAGGAGGCAGCATAGTCCAGAATGGGTTGCATGAAACAAGCACTCAGCTGGTTCTGATCTGCCTCCCACAGATCACTGAGACTGTCTGTGCTGTATCCCTTGCCTGTCCTCATGTCCTTCCTCAGCTCTCCCTTTGCCTTTCCCTTCCTTCACATTCTCCCTCCTCCTCCTCCTCTCTGGCACTCCAGCAGTACAGTTTGTCCCCCAAGGTGATGCAGTGCACCACCCTGAGCTCACTGTGAGTTAGTGTTGTGTCTGGTAGAGCTGATAAGCTTTCCTGAAACCTGGACAACCAGTAAGTGTGTGCAGAGACGTTTTATTGTCCCTAAAGGAGGGGCCAGGTTGGAGACAGCAGTTTCCTGAATCAGCTTGGAGCTGTTGCCTGTGTAACTGACTGCACTGCTTTAGGAGGGGAAGGTGTTTGGTGGTGTGTCGTGTGCCTGTGGTTTCCTAATAGAGAGTGTTACATGTGTCAGCTCTTCAGGTAAAAACTCTAACCTGCCACTTCTCAAACCTAACAGCTCAGCCCCTGGTGAGACTAGGCTGTGATGTGCTTCTGTTAGCACAGCTTACAGCAAGAATCAGGCATTTTTCTGGGGGCACTTGCAAATGGAATAAAGCAAGAGACTTGTTTAGATTTTCCAAGGAACAATTCATGCTGGTGTTATTTCTAAAACCTTGAAGTGTCTTTGGCTTGCTCCTGTGTAAACATACCAGAGGAGATGTCTTTGGGTCTGAGGCAGACCAAAACTAAGGAACTGGGGCTGGCCTGCAACATTTCTGAATCACAAACAGTAAGAGAAGCAGCTTAGGTTCCAAAATCTCATCTAACCAGACATGCTTGGCTTCAAAATGGAAGCTTGTTTTTGTTGCCTGTGCTTTTGTACTTTACCCCAGTCTGTGTTTGTGTTTCTAGCTGTTCACACCCTACATCATCTCACTCTGCCACCCTGTGCCACCCCAGCAATCACAACGCTTTGCTGGACTCCTCCTACATCCCACATAGATGCATCAGAACAGCAGCAGTGCTGAAGAAAACAAATGCAAGTGCAGATCATAACCCAAATGTTATTGCCAGTACAATTGTATGCAATAAGGTGAAGCAAGGCAGGACCCTACCTGATAGCCAGGTCAGCACTGTCACAGCTCTCTAGTTTCTCTGAGAATACTCTGTCACTCTTTACTTCAAAGTTCTAAACTACACTTCAGAAACTCTGTAGTTTCTAGTCTTGTTTTATTGTTTTTTAATATGTCTATATTTAACTGTTTTTTTTTCTTTCCAGTCACTCTTGCAGCTGCAGGATCAGACAGCATCTGTTCTGTGTTCTCCTGCTGATGTACCCACTGGAGGGTTCAACAACCAAATCCCCATGGTGATGAGAGGGAATTGCACCTTCTATGAGAAAGTGAGGCTTGCTCAGATAAATGGAGCTCGTGGGCTGCTGATTGTTAGTAGGGAGAGACTGGTAAGTCTCTTGCTGCATTTCTGTAGGGCTGATATGTCTCTGATGTGAGATATTGTCTTGTCTTCAGTGCTTGTTGCCAATATTTGATGTTCCTCTTTAAATTATGTGTATGTGTGTATGTGTTTATGCATCCGTGTACATTGCATAGCTGTGTGTTGAGTAGTACATCTGGAGGAAGGATTAATGAAACAAGACAAGGGACTCATTTCAGTAGGAACAGCCTGTGTAACACTTGAGTCAAGGGGTCAGAATTACCTCTCATGAAATGCTGGACTCAAAGGACAAGGTTGGTTTCTTGACTCGTGCCACCAACTTCAGTGAGATCTGGAGCAGAATGAATCTAGTGCTTTAGATTCAGCCAGAGCATTGCCAGCCTATGTTTTGTAAGATTAGTGGGTTTGAATACTGCTGTCAACACTGGAGGCACCCATCAGTCATAAAACCATGACACTGATGTGAAAAAGATACCACTTAAAGTTTGTGTTTTACTGATAATTGCATTAATCGTGTCGCCAATGACTTATTTTACTGGAAACAGGCATAAATTTTGACTTTGAAGTTTTGCTGTCATTATGTTCCTTTCTAGAATATTTTCCAAACCAACAGAAACAGAATTTGTGACTTTAACCCTTCTGAAGTAGTGGAAGTATTTGCATAAATGAATGTGTTCTTCACTGGTCTGAAATGTCTTCCAGGTTCCTCCTGGAGGTAACAGGAGTCAATATGAAGAGATTGATATTCCTGTGGCTCTGCTCAGCTACACTGATATGTTAGATATTGGCAAGGTAAACTTGATATTAAATGCTCTGATTTATATTATTTAATTTAGTCACTGCTCAACAGTTTTTTAAGACCACCATAAGAGCTTGAGATCTGTAGAGTTGTGTTCATGAGGAGTGCGTGTTTGGCCAAGAAAAGGCGCAGCTCTCTCGGGAGGTGGTTTCTCATCTTCAGAATAAACCCAAAATGGAGCCCAGGGCTGGAAATAAATATCACGTTAGCAAAGCAAATAGAATGCTCTTAAGTATTGATTAGAAAGCTTGTTTCTGAGGGTACTGATTGGAGACTAAGGAGCTGAAGCTTTGCCCGTTGGCCGACGCGTGTCTCCGCAGAGCTTCGGCGGCGCGGCGCGGGGGGCGATGTACGCGCCCAACGAGCCCGTGCTGGACTACAACATGGTCATCATCTTCGTCATGGCCGTGGGCACCGTGGCCATCGGGGGCTACTGGGCAGGGAGCAGAGATGTCAAAAAGTGAGTAACTGGAGTGGGGTAGGTCAGTTTTCTTGTATTTTTCACAGAAAAAAAAAAAATGTTATTTCTCTAAAGATCACCTGCTGGGTATGCTAGTGAAGCTCGAAGACTCAGCAAATGCTCATGTGGCATCTGAAAGGGCCTGAGCTTGTATTGGTTTTGTCATGGGATGGAATTATTAGGGTATATTTTGCATGTATTTTGTCTCATCGAGAAGCTCAGAGGGAGGATTGGATGTTACTGGGCTCCCTAGCTCAGCTTTTCCAAAAATTCATCATAAAAATCTTTTATAAAAAAAATATTTTTACTAGTATAGTAAAAAACAAAAAAACAAAAACAAAACAAAAAAAAAAAAACCAAACAAAAAACCAAAAGTGATTAGATGGCTAACATATAATACCTTTATTATGAGTCTCTTATTGAAGTTTTATGGTTACTTTTTGCCAGTAAGTGGAGTTGGGGGAGATCATATGTGCTGCACTTATTTTTAACATTTACCTTACATATACATTCTGACTTTAGGATTTCTTCTGAAATCAGCAAATTATTCTGTGGTAATTTTCAGGATTCAGTTGAGTCCCTAGTGGATGAAAACCAGTACTCTTGATAAAGTAATGCAGCACTTAATTTTATGCCTTGTATTATATCTGATGTTCAGACATCCATGTAAAATATGGAGTCCCACTGACTTCAGTGAAAATCATTGCAGCCATTGGTGTTGGGTCGTGTTCTCAAACCCCATGTGGCTCCCCCTGGAGATCCAGTGTCCTCTCCTGTGACTGACTCTCACCCTGTTACTCTTTCAGGCGGTACATGAAGCACAAACGTGATGATGGGGCAGAGAAACATGATGATGAAACAGTTGATGTGACTCCAATAATGATCTGTGTGTTTGTAGTGATGTGCTGCTCAATGCTGGTCCTCCTTTATTTCTTCTATGACCACTTAGGTACTCCTAAAATTATATTTGCATTCATACATCTTCAATATCACAAGGATGCCATCATTTAAAGGACATTTTTATTGCATGTTTTTTTATCCCAGTGTGAAGTAAAACCCTCTAAGAAAGCCCACCAAGCAGCCTTCCATACCTACTTTTAGCAAGGTTGGATTAGGTGATCACAGAGCTCCTTTCAAACATTAAGCCTCTTAAATAGATACAGACTTAACATCTTCCACCTTTTCTTATGACAGAAGTGTTCTCAAACCTATACTAGTCTCTCTGTCATTGTTCAGTTTGAAGTTACAGGATCCCAGGATCAATTTTATCTTTATAAAATTATCAGTATGAAACTTATCAAATTGATTGACAAAAGAATGTGAGAGCCTAATGTGCTGGAACTGCCATCCTCATATTTCTGAGGAAGTTATGAAAGTTGCATCCCACTCAGTTTGCTACTGAGTGACTTTAAGAGTTCCCTTATAATGCTCACATATACTGAGAAGAAAAACACTTCATCATGACTTGCCCCTTAGGTTTCTGATTAATGCCTTCAAGAATATTAGCACAAGATGTTGATTTTGTTGAAGTAGCTGTTGCATAAAGTACACCTGAGTAAAATGAGCTAAAATTGGATAAAGAGCATGAATCTAATCAACAGTTATTTGAAGTCTCTGAATTTAACTTTCACTGGTGAAATATAAACCTTCATTCTCATTCAGGCCTTTTGATTGTCTGTTCCTCATTCAGCCAGGGTATGAAATAAAGCATCTCTTCCCTTATCCTGCTTGGACTTACTACTCTTTCTTTATCAGTCTATGTCATCATAGGAATATTCTGCCTGGCTGCCTCAATTGGTCTCTACAGTTGTCTGTCTCCATTCGTAAGAAGATTCCCCTTGGGAAAATGTAGGTATGTGGCAATTCCTAAGTTTTTAATAGACAAAGCTATTTTTTTACAGTTTTGGGTTGGTGTGGGGTTCACAAGGTGGTGTCATAGTTGAAAATGTTTGTGAAGGAGGAGGGTAGCTGCAGAGACAGCTGTAGCTTTGGTGTGTTTGTTTGCAGGATCCCAGACAACAACTTGCCGTATTTCCACAAGCGCCCGCAGGTCCGGATGTTGCTGCTGGCAGTGTTCTGTGTCTCCATCAGCATCCTCTGGGGAGTCTTCAGGAACAGAGATCAGTATGGCTCCACTTCTCCTTTCTATGCTCTATGTGGCAATATGCTTCATAGTATAAGAAACTGACATCTGTAGAAGCCTAAACTTACCCAGAATTTAGGAGTGACAGGGAAGAAACTGGAGACTTGGGCAGGAACTCTTGTTCCTTATTTACTTCATCTTTGTCTTGCTGGTTTGGTTTAACAGAAGGTGTCTCGTGTTAAGTTTGAATGTCTCTGAGTCCCAGCCCATATTCTGATCTCTTTGGCTTAAGAGAGCTCTTCAGAAGTGGTATGGAAATTAGGGACAAGTTGTCAAACTTATTTCTTTATGGTCTGCATGTGCATTTACTTGGAGAGAATAAAAGCTGTGAAGATCATCAGATCTTTAGTTTCTCTCAACTGTCTGGTGTGACTAAATAGTTCTCTAGGTCCAGTATTGCTGCAGCACCTAATTTTATCATGTTATTAGCACTTTTGTTAGAGGTTTGTGAGGGTTTTTTGTTGGTTTTTTTTTTGTTTGGGGTGGTTTTACTCCTTACCTCACTCCCAGGTGCTCCAGTTTCTCCATACGTACCTGATGTGTTCATCTTCGTGGTCCCTCTTGCCAGGGATTCTGTATTGGAACTTGAAGTGCTGGGGTTAAACCCACAGCCCTGAAGGAGGGTTGCCATATGGATAATGTCCACAACAAGGCAAGAAGAACCCTCCTGACTGGTTTTCACCCAGGGTCTGGCCAGCCCTGGGTGGGAACTGCTGAGGAGATCACCACCCAGTGCCCCCACCTGCCACATTCACTGTGAGGTGAGGCCAGAAGCACCCTCTGTAAGAGCTGACTCTGA
>NW_008622391.1:372-19054 GCF_000691845.1 Merops nubicus | reverse complement strand
CTTGTGCCTCCTCTGGTTGTCTGTCACTTTGGATCTCTGGTGTGTGGTGTGGCAGCAGAGGGAAGGTTTGGCTGCTGCTCTTCACTGACAGAGCTCGTAGACCCAGGAAGCATCAACTCTGAAACACCTGTTAGAGGAGTGTCAGACTGAGGAGTACAGAAGTACAACAGAGCTCTTCCAACCTGGGATATTTAGGACTAGGAAATCAATTTTCTCCCCCAAAGCTGGAGTGGCTCTGAGTGTCTGGCACAAAGCTCCATGTATAGGTATTGCTCACAACAGCATGATCTCTCATCTGCATCTGGACCTTAGCAATTTTAGGGAAACTTTAGTGCTTTGTATCTGAAATGCTCCTTCTCTTTGGTCCTAGCAGTGAAGAGTAAAGCAAAGAGCATTGGTACTCCTGTGCCAAGCCTGCAAAACGCCATCAAGAAGCAGTCCCAGCTGTAGGCTGCCTCAGCACACAAGGGGGTCACAGCCACTGTGAGCAGAGGACAGCAGCACTTCTGTTCTGGTACCCACGGGCCTCATTCAGCCAGCTCTCAATCCACCTCCCTGTCTGCTCATCTAGCCTGTGCCTCCTCAGTTTCTCTGTGAGAATCTTGTGGGAGATTGCTGGTACAAGGCCTTACTGAAGCCTAGACAGACAATATCCCCACAGCTCTTCCCTCATCTACCAAGCCAGTGATTTCATTCTAGAAGGTTGTCAGGTGGGTCAAGCACAACTGCCCATGTGCAGATCCACACTGACAGCAATGTCGGTTTCAGGCCAGTACCTTTAATACAGTTTTTTGTCCTAAGCAGGTCCTTAGTGAGGACACAGCGTGGTGGTTTGGCTCTCCTATTGTTCCCTGGAAAAAATGTTGCTCTGCTCTTTCTTTAGGTGGGCCTGGGTGCTGCAAGATGCTTTGGGAATTGCCTTCTGTCTGTACATGCTGAAAACAATTCGCCTGCCTACGTTTAAGGTATGGAAGCTGCTCAGGTGTCCAAAGAGGATGTGTGCCTGTGTAGAGTTGGACAGAGGAGCCACTTAGAATGGGGTACCTTGGCTTGGAAAGTCATTTCCACTGATACGTAGCTTGCAAAAGAGTGACCTAATAAGTATAATGTGGACCCCCAAGTGGCATATGGATTTTATGCACAGTGTTGGGGAATGTAAAGTTCTGTAGAGCATTGACTGCTGGTAAATCAAACACCACACACTCACTTGTGGGGATTTTTTTGTGGTGTTTTGTTGGGGATTTTCTTTTTCAAATTTGATGCACAACTGATTCTGGTGTTTTTTCACATCTTCTAGAACTTGGCAGCATTCTAGGATAACAATCAGTATTGGTCCTTTAGTTGCCTCAAGGGCAGTTCTTTCAATTCTGTTTCGAGTTCTCTTCACCTGTAACTTTTGTTTCCTTGTACAGATTGGTCAAAGTAGTGTGGATGCTGCTGCAAGCTATGCATAGCATCCTCCAGAGAAAATGCAGAATTTCTTAAGATTTCATAACAGTTTAAAACAACACTATTTCCATGTTTTACATGATAAAGAATTTGAGGGACTAACATGTAATTTTGTGTCTAAGAATTACTTTCTTCAGTATGGTGCATGCGAGACCAAATTCCTTCATCTGAAATATTTAGGAATTAAGAAAAAAAATACATATGTGACTTGGTTTAGTCCTTGTTAACTTTTGCCTGGAATAATCTTGGATTGCCAATTATTAATTCTTCACTGTTTGCTAATACATACCTGTAAACACCAAGTACCATGTCTCTTCCCTCAGGGTTGTACGTTGCTCCTCCTGGTTCTTTTTGTGTATGATGTGTTCTTTGTATTTATCACACCTTTTCTAACAAAGGTAAGTAAAATACCTCCCTAGTGCCTGCTGCTCCCAGAGCAATGTGTAATGACCTGTTTTCTGGGTTCCTAAACGATTCCCAGAGCTGCTGAGTGAAGCACTGATTTACAGTTCTCTCCTTTTTTTCTTTAGACTGGGGAGAGTATAATGGTGGAGGTGGCTGCAGGCCCATCTGATTCTGCCACCCATGAGAAGGTACTGCTTGTAACCTGAAAATAAAGCACTAACTCACAGCTGCTGCACCCTCAACTTCTCTAAAATTTGAAGGCCACAAAGCTGAAGTGGAGGTGCCAGTCTGAAAATTTAATGTGGAAATAAGCACCCCTGAGCAATTTGGAAATCTACCTCAAATACAAAGAGGCAAGACAGACTTGTAGTGGTTCATCACAACAGCTTTGGCCTTCCCTTATCTTGCTTTAAGAGGGTTCCAGTACAAGGAAGCTGGCTAGCTCAGCTCACTAAAGTGTGACCACATTTGTAAATATAACTTATTGCTAATGAAGCATGTCCATTTTTGGCTAAGGAGATAAAACTTCCATGGTGAGTCTCTCTTCCCTCTCCTCTCCCATTTTGGTTATTGCTTTATGAAAAGCTGAGGCTGTAGGCAAAGGAGGGAAACACAAACTGGAGAAGGAGCAGGAGTCAGTGTTGAGTGGATCTGTCCCCTTTGACAGCAGCCAGCTGAATGCACTGAGCTGTACAACGTGATGTGCCTGATTTGAGGAGGAAAGTTCATGAGATGTAGGAGGGATTTGCTTTGCACTGTGCATCTCATTAAGAAGTTAATCTCTAAGAAAGCTGGTTTTGTTAATTTTAGGATATTAGCTCTCTTCAGCAATAACTTATGTTTTAGTCTTTGGTACCCCTTTAGTTTCAGTTTTATGGAATTGTAGAAAACAATGATGGTATAAACAGATAAAGTTACTCTGGCACTGACAGAAGTCAAGACAAAATTTAGTTTCTTTAGCACATTGTATTGAAGAGAATCTGTGTTTGCAATGAACCTTGCTGGAATGTGCCTCAGCACTGCAAATTATGGGATAAACAGGAAAACTTGGGGGGGGGGGAGTCTTTAAAGTTATTTGAAAAATTATGTTTTAAAATTATTCAAATCTTTACTCTTTTGAGACATTGCAACAAGTAGAATGAAATATAAATGGTTATTTCTTAGGCGTGTGGCAGCTTACCTGAATTTTTTGTGTTCCTGCAGTTAAAGCAGAGTTGATACCCTGCTGCATGTGAGGACTTAGGAACAAATAGTATCTTGAGATAGAGAGACAGACAGACAGACAGATTGATAGATAGATAGATAGTGTTTGTCATGCAGAGTTGTCTTGGCTGTTTGTTTTTAGAAAGTATTTCATCACTCCCATCTTAAATACATCATTAGCTGTCATTAATAATAATAAAAGATTTTCAGTATAAGGATTTGTAAGGTAAAGACCCATACATTTGCTCTGTTGGACGTCTGCAGTTTCAGGCACCAGGAGCAAGTTCTGGTGGATGTTTTCTCTGCACACTGGCACCTTCTCACAGGCGTGTGTCTCTCTCATCCCAAGCTCCCAATGGTCCTGAAGGTTCCACGACTCAACTCCTCCCCGCTGGCTCTGTGTGACAGACCTTTTTCTCTCCTAGGATTTGGAGACATTTTAGTTCCAGGTATTTCTTGTACAGCACGTTAAGAATTTTACTTGTTGCACTGTCATAGTAGTTTACTCCTCTTGTACTTATGCCTCAAGTGGGAAGTTTGATCTGACTACGATAAACCTGATCAATTTGTGAGTGTATTTTGTTGTTGTTTTTTTTCCTCCACTGTTCAATTTTTCCATAAGAAGTTAATTGCAAATTAATCTTACAGTTTGGTTTCACATGCAGTTATGTCAAGAAATGTGGAGAAATCTCAAGAGTTGATTTAGCAACTAATTTTATAGTATAAACATTATGTAACGATTTGCAACTAATTGCATGAAACATCTTTAACAGAGGAAATTATTTGTCAATTTGCACATGATTTGAGTATCCACATACCTGACCACTCAAAAGTTCATAAATTTAGTGACATAACATCCAGTGTTTCTACCACACCTCTCAAATTTGACTTCAGGCAGTATGTAGAAGTATGCCTGGCACCACTGTAGGTGGGGAAAAAAAGAACAGCAATTTCTGACTTTCAGATTTCTTTGGGGAAAATCCTCCCAAAAAGGAGGAGGGTGTCCCATCCTCCCCCCCAGCCTGTAACAGGCAGAGTCATTAACTTCTGCTGTGCTTACTAGGAGCTGGAAGGGGTGACCTTACCTTTATTCTCACTGCGAACACTTTTTGCAGCTGTTTGTTAGGGATGGGATGATGTTTTCTTCTGAGTGTATGTGTAGGTGTTAATTTTATTATTGGAGTGATTCTGTTGTGCTGGGTTTATATTATCTTCTAACTGTTTTGTAAGCTGTGCAGCCTCCTGGATGATGCTGTCACAGTACTTAAGCACTGACATGCTCAACTACCTGTTGGGATTAAAAACCAAAAATAAATCTTAAAAGTTCTTAGATAATTTTGATGGGTTTTTTATATCTTAATACATGGATGGGTTGGAAGCATTTTGTAATTGTTCTTTCCTTTCCTAGGCTTACTGGTGGCCTATTGCCACAGATTTGATATCCAGGTGCAGTCGTCCAGGGTCTATTTTGTAGCCTGCACAATAGGTATGTACAGCAGTGGTGCCTGGACACAACACCTGCAGGAGCTGCTCCCTTTGAAGCATCCCATCCATCTCATGTTACACAGTTTGGGGGTTTTATTCTTATTCTCCTTTTATTATTAAACAGAAATATTTTATCAAAGTACTTTTAAGGCTAGACCTTCCATCACCAAGTTACCTGATGTAACTCTCCTGAGCTGCTTTGTCTGCCATGGGTAGGGAGAGCTGCTTGTTACCATAGTTTGTCTCACTGTAACCCTTACATCTACACCATCTTTATACACAGCCACTCATTCTGGTTTCTTGATTCACAAATCTTTGGAGCTCATTGCATGTGATGATTCAAGTTCAAGGCTATCTTCCTTTGAATTTGTTCTTAACTTTTTGTGTATTCTAAAAATCCATGATCTGTGATGAAATGAAATGTGTTATGATGGCTCTAACACCTCTAAATTAGTTCTCTTTGGTTTGTGGAATCCACAGAGATACATGCCATGGACTTAAGGATGACTGATCAATAGGATCTTACAGATTTCTGTTGGCTTTGTTACAAAGTCTTTATGCAGTCATTGTAATGAAAATGTTCATTAAAAACTGCTGTAGAATTGTTTGGAAAAAAGTAGCTAGGTTCCTGGAGACTTCTAGAAGGGTTAGAGAGATGCTGTTATTTCAGTGTACCAAATATTAAGTAATTTCCGTTTGGATACATTTGAAAGAAACTGTTTTACCTGGTACTTTTAAAAACATTTGCAGAAATCAATTGAAAAATGTTCTATTGTTAGTAAGAGTCAGCAGTGTATTTTTGGAGCAATGGCAGCTAAGCACATACAGGGCTGTGTTAGCAAGGTCAGGTCAGCAGCATGAGAGAAGTGATTATTCCCCTCAATTTGGCAGTTAACACTGAGTCTGAACCAGGATCCCTGGTGCAAGGCAGACTTTGACACAGTGGAGTAAATCCACTGGAGGCAGAGAAGATGGCTGAGGACTGGAGCACATGATTTCCAAAGAAGAGAGGAGGTTCTTCTCCTCACGTGAGGACAAGACAGACTCTTCTTCCAGGTGTGCAGGGGTTATATATAAGGAAATGGATTTAAGTCACAAGAAGAAATATTTCAAGTAGATATAAGGAACTCTCACCAATAACATAATATGCCCTGAGGAAAAAAAAACCCACACTTTTTTTAAGAACTGTAAAAAGATGAGTATTCTAATCATGGAGTCCTTTACGTTGGAAGATCATCAAGTCCAACTGTTAACTACTGAGTTAGAGCAGCAGTGCCAGGCCCACCACTAAACCATGTCCCTCAGCACCACATCTACATGGCTTTGAAATCCCTCCAGGGATGGGGACTCCATCACTGCCCTGGGCAGCCTGGGACAGGCCTTGACAACCTTTTCAGTGAAGAAATCCTTCCTAATGTCCAACCTAAACCTCCTCTGGTGCAACTTGAGGCCATTTCCTCTTGTATCAGTTTTTCTTGGGAGCAGAGCCTGACCCCCACCTGGCTCCAGCCTCCTTTCATGGAGTTGAGAGCCAGAAGGTCTCTCCTGAGGCCTGCTTTTCTTCAGACTCAGCAACCCCTGCTTTCTCAGCTGCTTCTCTCCAGAAGCAGCTTCTCTCTCTTGTGCTCTAGACCCTTCACCTGCTCAGTTGACCTTCCTTGGACATGCTTCAGCACTTCACTGTTTTTCTTCATCTGATTCCTAAAGAAAAGTCTGTTGAATTCAGCTTTATTGTTCTGAAGATGTCACTGAGAATAATTACAATATGAGATCCTAGCTGCTTCTGTTCTACTTTAATAATTTTGGAGAATATATGCAGAAATTAAATAGCAAGTAATAAATTACAACACAGAACTGACTTGCTTTGGAGATTTTTTAGTGATGTTGCAGCATGATAAGGAACAACCAAAACCAGGTCAAAGAGGAAGTACATGTTATAGTGGTCAAGATAATTGACTGTAGCTGTTGAGTTCATAAATGCCATATGAGGCACAATGCTTCATTTTTTTTTTTTATTTAGTCTTTCTCAAACTGCTTCAAGTAATGATTTAATTGCACAGTATGGACTAGGTTGATCACACAACTTTCACAATGTGTTATCATCAAAAGCCACCAGGATCTCTGTTCATCACTGCTCCAAGCTTATGTTGTGTATATAATGCTTGTGTCTAAAGAGGCCTGAAAAAATTCTGAAGATGTCATTTTACATATTACTTGAAAAAAAAAAAATCCCTGTTAGAATGCTCCTCTAGCTCATTATTTCATTGTTCTCTCTGAATAACTGGGGCTTGCTGCTTTTGTTTCCTCCCAGCATATGGCATAGGCCTCCTTGTGACCTTCGTGGCCTTGGCACTGATGCAGATGGGGCAGCCTGCCCTCCTCTACCTGGTGCCCTGTACTCTCCTCACCAGCTTGGCTGTGGCTCTCTGGAGGAAGGAGCTGGCAATGTTCTGGACGGGCAGCGGCTTTGCGGTGAATACCAGTTTGATATGAGTGTCTCCAAGAAATACTAATGTTATAAAAACCTAACTAGAATTAAAGTTGAGTAAAACATTGCAGTATTATCCAACAAAGCCAAAGATTTTTGTTTTCCTTGGTTCTTTGCTTTTTTATGGACTTCTTTGCCTTGACAGAGTTTTCTTTTTTTAATGTTTAGGGCCACTTTGGCTAGTGAAAAGTAAAGTAGACCTTGTCTGTCCTTCTTGATTCTGCCATGATTTTGTTTGATCTCTGCTGAAAGTATTGGTTTTAGTAGCACTGAAATATTATATAAAATACAATGGTTTAGGGATAGATTTTATTTAATATTATAAAATGTTTTTTCTTCATATTTTTTCATAGCCTACTGCTTGTGAAGGTAGAAATCCAATTTGATATAGTGAATTATCACTTTGTGTCACTGTGGTACAAGTGAAATTAACTTCACCCCAATAATAATTTCTATTATGATGCATGATTATAGAGTTTGAATCATTACTTGAAGGGCAAATCTATCAAGCTAGAGGTTCCCCTTCAGTTTTATATTGTTCTTTAATGACTTGTGATAACCTTTGCAACTTTGCTCTAGAGAACTGAATTTAATTGTTGGAAAAATATTTGTGGAAAAAATTGTTGTGCACTGATAGCAAAGTTGGAAAGCCCAGAGAATGACAAAGAACTAAAGTGTTCTTTGCCTGTTCCTGCACAGTCAGCAGAGCATGTCTGAGCCCAGTGAGGAACAGTCAGGCAGAAAGCAGCTATATGTATTTCTGGGAGAAAAAATCCCCTTATGTGCTATAAAACAGAGGCAGGGCAACTGTACCTGTGTCCACTGCTAGGGAATGATCATGGAGATGATTTTTAAGGTCCCTTCCAGCCCAAACCATTCTGTGAATCTCTGATGAACCTTTACCCTTCATCTCATATGACCATCACTCCTGGTAACAGTAATTCTTTGTTTCCATCATTCTGACTGTGATCTTCTATTTACAGAAGGACCTACCTCAGCCTCCCTTGGTGATAGCTCCTGTCAACTGCCCTGAGCTTCCCAAAGACAGCAACGTGCCAGCCTCTCAGCAAGATACAGAGCAAATGACCAATCCCACCCTCCATGTGAAGGAGTTGCATGGCCCCACCTCAGCTGCAGAGGAGCTGGCTGATAGCAACACACAGACAGACCAGTCAGAAATTTCTATTGCACAGAGTGAGGAACCAGCTGGTCAGAACAAGGATGACCTTGAAAGCAAATGCCTCAAGGCAGAGCAAGACAAGCTGCAATAAACAATGTAATAGGAACTCCTTGTTCACTCTCACAACATGTCCATATAAAACCAGTATGTATTTAGGACTGGTTTAGTAGTGTTTGCATTCATTGAGGAGCCTCACTGGGAGTCTGATCATCAAATCCAACAACGAATGTTCTGCCTCCAGCTTCAATACAAGCTACACACTTCATCTTTCTGAAATATGGTGCTCTACAAAGGTTCTGATGTGTGGATTCCAATGATCATTTTGTTAGTGAATGCCTCTGACCGTTCCATTTCCAGTATACCAGGGTAGTATTAAGAGTCTTTATTTACAGTGCTCTGCTCGTGTGGCTGTTTTGCTGCTTCAGCATAGTGTAGGTTAAGGGGGAGGAAGAGCATTGACCAAGTCTTGCTGCAGTGCTTAGTTGGGAGAAACATGATAGATTTTTAGCACTTTCCCTGCTGTCACCTGTTCGTTTACTTTCTCTCCGTGTCAAAGCTGTTGATACAAGGGAATGCTTTAGTATAAACTGACATTCAGGAAATGCAGAGAATGGTTAAATTACCAGCCTCTGAAAGGATTTTTACTACTGTGGTGCATTAAATGCATCTCTTAACCTTTTGTCTTTTGTTTTTACTTCCAGGTACCTGGGTTGGCTACTTAGGCTAGTTTAGAAAGCAGGATGACTGGAGGTGCAAGAAGCTGTCTGAGCACTCCTATGGACTGTAGGGGCTGTCTCTGAAAACAAAGTGTTTGCCACAGAACAGGAGAAGCAAAAACCTATTCAGAATGTTTAATGTTTTAGAAATAAAATACAAGCCAAATAGAAAATAGGCAGTAGCACTACACTAAGCTTAATAGGCAGTAGTTTGTTGGGGAAAATGTTAAAGTAAAGCAGTAGAAGTTCATACATTTGAGGTTTTGAGCTTCTACTCTATTTGTTTAAAGAATATAGTTGTGATTTCTGATTCTGAAGAAAATGACCTGGTGGTTTCATTCCCCATGGAGCCCATATGGTGCTATAGTCAGTGGTGATTTAAAGCTACGTGCTGTTCAGGAGCTGATCAGCTGCCTCAGCCACCTTTTGTCTGTCTCCCACGAGCAGCCAAAGCATGGCCTCTCAGGTTTTGGAATGAGGCTGGGATCTAGCCCATTATTTTGTACCTCTTGCTACATGATGTTGTGAAGGACTAAATTTCTGAATTTAAAACCTTCTGGGGTGCAGCTGGTCTTACTTCATATTCCTGAAGTTGTTTTCCTGTAACGTGGCTGAGTCTTCAGTGCATCAACTTCAGTACACACAGAGAGATGATGTGGTTTGCATTATTTACTCCATCTAAGAAAATTTGCCCTTATCAAAGTTGTCTGTTCTACACTGAAATTGCAGTCCTAGAAACCCTCAAACGCTTCATATCCAACCTGAAATAAAAAATGGAAGTATTCTAGGATCCTGGAATACAATTCCAAATTACTTCAGAGTTTTTCTGAGGCAAAAATGTAATTTAGGAAAGTAGCATCACAGTGGCACAATCAGAGGCAATGCTTTTAAATTAAGAGTGTCCAGTTGGCGTGCTGAGTTGGACCCTGAAGGGCTCTTTTAATGTCTGTCTGTTAAATTTCAGCCACTCTCTTTTGGGCTGTGTCTTCCAGCAGTCTGGCCTGTGCTTTTGGGGTGATAACTTTTGCGTTTCTCTCACGTTGGGTGGACAGTGTTCTTTCCCCAGGATGTGAGAGGCTGGCAGTACAATCCCACTGCAGCCTCAGTTTTACCAGCTTCTGCATAAAGCCTGGAGCCCTGTCTGATGAGTTGGTTTAAAGGTGAGTTTCCTGAGACCAAAGGCCTGCATTACATTTAATTTACAGGTGACCCTAATGGAACTTAGTAGCACTAAAAGAGATCTGTTTTTCCATCTCCTCTCTGATGGACTGTGTTACTTTTGCCAGCAGTAATCTGAACCAGTTATTACTAATAAAAAGCAACAGAGACATTTACAGAAAACTTCAGCCAGCTGGATTATGCCTTAATTTAAGCCATTGTATAAGTATATATATTAAATTAAGGAAAAAAAAATGCTGTGTTTAAATCATGGACTTGACAAATGGCAAGAAAACATGTTTGGAGATTGACTCAAAGTTCCTTTTTTTTTATTTTCTTGATTGTCTTTCAGTCACACTGTTATTTGGAATAGCTTTTTCTATACTTAACAGCTCGTAGCTTTCTGATGATGAAGCATTATGTTGAATCATCTGTTTGAGTGTATTTTAACTTTTGTTCTCGTATGTTGTGGGTTAGGAAACAGTTTCTTTCTCAGATTGTTTATAGCTCAATTAAAACAGAAGAATTCGTAACACTTCACTTGTAGGCACCTAACAGTGGCTTTGTTTGTTGGGTTCCAGATGGGTCTGCTTGGAGCCTGTGCTTCACCTCATGTTTTGGGGGGTTCCATCTATTTTTAAGTGTTATTTTTGCTTGGGTTTGGCTTTTTGTTTTGTTTTTGTTTTGTTTTGTTTTTCCCCAGCTATGAAGATCAGTGCAGGACAAACCCCAACACCTGAAGTGCAATATCTGCAGTTAAAGTGTGCAGGATGGCAGGACTCCCACACTTTGACTGGTGCAGTACTGTACAGGTGGTGTGGCTCTGTCACACCAGTTTGGCTGTGACTGTTTGAACCCTGATCCTGGGTGGTTCAACCACTTCTGTCAAACCCCACAGCTCTCAGTTTCTGCCTTTCAAAAACCTCCCTGACCAGCTTAATATAAAACCTCACGTTGTATACAGAGATGTGAGGATATGTTCAGTGTGGCTGAGTTACTTTATCTGATGGTTGCAGATCTCCATCCCCCACCACACGAGTTCAAATGCACAAAGTAACATTAAAAGTAATGTGGATGCACTTTTTGATTGCATCTTCCACATACCCCAAGCCTTTAGCTATCTAAAAAGTCAGTAATGAGGATTCTATGTCTGAAGCCTCCTGTGTGTTCAAAGGAAGCACTTGTTTTAGTTAAAAAAAGCAGCAACTAAATCCACTAAAAAAACCACTAACAAAAAAGGAAAGCAAGAAGGAGGGGGGGAGAGTAAAAAAGCTCCAGTAGAGTGAGACTCAGATTCTGTCCCAGGCTGCCCAGGGCAGTGGTGGAGTCCCCACCCCTGGAGGGGTTTCCAAGCTGTGGAGATGTGGTGTGAGGGACACGGGGCAGTGGGGACCTGGCAGCTAGCTTAATGGTTGGACTTTATCTTCTTAAAGTCTTCTCCAGCCTGAACCATTCTATGAAATGCAGCTGAGGATTGAATGCCAGGTGCAAGAGGGGGACAAGTAAGGGAGACATATCCCAAACCCTCTTTTAATCTGGAGGAGGTTTTTTTTGTCTTGTCCCAACTGAAGAGCATTTGAAATGAAATACATAAAAAAAGAAACAGAAAAAATATATTCCAAAATCTATTCTGGTTTTACCAGGGTAGTAAAGAAGAGCATACCCACACATGGATGAGTTGTACTTGGGAAAATATTCAATGTTTTCTCTAAACTCAAGACAAGTGCCAGGAAGGAGGAAATCTGCAGCATGGCATCTTCTCCAAGGGGTTTATTAAGAGGTGGAACAGAAAAGCTTCATTTAGAAAACTGATGGTTTCACTTTTTTCTTCCTTTTATACTAACCCTGCCAAATTTGTTGCCCATTTTATGTGATGTCTTGATCAGTTGAGGTTTTTCTTGAGAAGCTGCTCTTCCTTAGGGTGGCTCTGGGTGTGTTTGGTGACAGCACACACAGCTCTGTGTCTCAGGTCTGGATCTTGCCTCTGAGGTGCATCCCTTAGGCTGGGAAGGGGGAATGGCAGTGCCTGTGGACCTGTGTGCTGGGAAGCAGCACTAGCTGGGGAACCAGAAGGAAGCTGGTGAACCCTACTGGAATGACCCCACTGTGAGCTTTCAGAGCATTGGCTGTTGCTGTGCTCTTTGGGAGATGCTGTGTGCTCACCCCCAGCTCCTACTTCGTTCTCTAGTGTCTGATGGGCACCAGAATGCTTGGAGAATACTTTTATACTTTCACCACAAACCACATTCTCCTGCAGGTCCTTGCTTTGAAAGCTCTTTCCAAACACAGCACTTGGGTCCACATCTGCTCCGTGTCTCTCGGATATCTCGCCCTACAGCTTGTAGAACTTGTTCCTGGCTGCACAACTGTAAAAGAGGGAGAGAAGCCTCTGTGGGGTGTTTGGTAACAGCATTGCCTTGGTGTCAGTGCTTCCACAGAGCTATTTTAGTGTGAAATCCTGCAGTTGTGTTCTTCTATTTCTCCTTTAGCCCCATGGTTGGGCAGTGCATATATGTCATGGTTTAGGGTCAGGACCACCCCCAGAGCAGTAACGGATGCTCTCTATTAACCCCCTGCCCCCTAAAGGGAAAGAGAAAGAGAATAAGGGAGAGAACCTTATTGAAAAGTGAAACAGCTTTAATACTACCACTAGTAATAATGATAATAAAATGGAGTATGTAAAATATATGCAAGCTCAGCATGGAATCAGCTCCCCCCTGTGGCAGTGTCACCGTCCCCTGGCTGGGGAGCAGCCCTGGGGAGAGGGTCCCAGACAGGAGCTGGACTCTGGAACTCGGTTCAGGAAGGGAGATGGGAGGGGCTTGACCCTCGTGATCCTTCAGCTTTTACACTGAATCTGAGGGATATGGGATTGAAAACCCCACTGGTGAATTTTAGGGTCACTTTTCTTGTCCACTCCTCCCTGCAGGTGCAGCTTTACTCTCTGCCCCCCTCCATGGGGTACCCAGGCTCAGCAGTGGCCTCGGTCTGCACCCCAACCCCTGGCAGTGGCTCTAAACCCAGAGTGTTATCCCTGCCAGAAGCAGCAGCCTGTGGGGACACACTGCCAGCCTCAGACAGTGCAGGGAATGAGGAGAGCTTTAGCTGAAAAGGAAAATCATTGAACAGAACCAGCCCTGTTCTACCCCAAACCAGGACAATACACTTCCAGTGCCTTGCACGACAGTGGCTGTTCAGGATGCCAAGCCCCATGAATTCCTTTTTAATGCCAGTCTTGTTGATTATCACGTTTATCTGTAGTGCATTCATGGGTAAATAAGCAACTGGTGGGTATTGGCATTTGACACATCACATCGACACAACTGTTTGAAATATGGGTGCAGCAGCATATCCAACACTTGGCCAGAGCCTGCAGAGGTGGTGCTTGCCTTCCATGGCAAATATCCCTGATGTTTTAAAGTGCAACTGTCTAAGAGCTGGATCTTCAGGAAAACGAATTAAAATTCTTATTAGAGAGTCCAGAAGAGAACAGGAATTATGGTCAGAGGTCCAGAAAATATCAGCAACAAGGAAAGGTTAATTTTGAGGTGTTTTACCTAGAGAGTGGTTTCCCAGCTGGCGGGTGAGCACAGAGCTGCACTAACAAGCTCTTTGGCTTTTCAGTTTAGGCATTAAATGGTGCTGGGTAGGCTGGAGAGGAAAGGAGGAGAAGAGATAAGTGCGAGTGGCTCAGAAAGCACGAGGCACTGAAAGGGAATGGCAGTGGAAGAGTTTACTCCAGGGAGGATCAAAACTACTCTGGCAAAGAGAAAACCTCAGGGCATGTGTGATAAAGGTCCAAAAATCTGAAATGTGAATTAGGAAACCAAACTATTTCTGGTTTGTTTGGGTTTTTTTTTCTCTTTCAGGTAGGGATGGCATTAGAATTAGTATGCTTAAATTGCAGTAAGGAAATTTTGGGGCTGGTGGTAGGCTGGCAGCTGCAGTGACGGCTACCATGGGAAGCCTGTGGAGCCTTGGTGGGCTGGGGCTACTCACAGTGCAGGCTCCTGCTGGGCTCAGCTTGTTCTGAGGGTCAAGCTTTCCATAATTCAGTGCCGTTGCTGTGTTAACCTGACCACACAGCAGCCAGCTCAGATCCCAGAGTGAGAGCAGAGCTCTGTGAGCACCGTGCCCCACAATCCAGATCCTGGGTGACGGGTTGGTGTTGGTTTGTGAGTGTAAAGGTGATAAAGCCTCTGGGAAGAAACCACATCGAAGCATGTGCTAAATAGATGCTGTGCTCTCTCTGTGATTTTCTTTTTTTTAAAGGTATATTTAATTGCATTGAATGTTTCTGGCAGCCTGGAATGGTTTTGGACTAGGACAGCCTTGTGTGCACAGCCCTTGCCGTGCAGCTTCCGCGGCGAGAAGCCAGCGGGCTCTTCATGGCTCTGCTCTGACTGAAGCTGTCCCAGCTCCTGTTGGACAGAAGCTGCAGAACTGCTCAGGTTTAGTTTGGTGGCAAACCCCACAGTGGTGCTGCTCAATCTGTTTTGGGTCAGAATCTGTTTTTTTCATTGCTGAGAGCGGAGACTTAAAATAAGAGCAGAGCACTTGTCCTCTCCAGCAACCTCTTCATTCTCAGGCTGCCACAGAGCCAGCACGGGCTGGGGGAGAGCAGAAAACTCAGCTAAGAAAGTTGGCTCATCTAGGAAGACTGATGTGAAAACTCAGTTTTCAGAAGTATTTTTCCTGCACAGAGGCTCCCATGTATCTCTGTAAGGATGCAGGTAGTCATCAAGAGCTAGGTCAGGGATGCTGCTAAAATGAATATCCTACCTCAGTTCCCTGCTGCTTGCCTCTCATTCACCTTGTCAGTCAGTCGACCACGTACGCCGTGCACACGAGCCTCACAGTTCTGCTTCCCTGGGCTGCTAATTGTAGAATCCTTTGTGTGATGAGGGCAGCTCCTCTCAACCAAGCTGGAAAAGGGGCAGGATTCACTAGGTGACAGCTTGCAAAATTGGTGTGTGGTGTCTGCAGGGGGAGATAAACCAACCACTTGGTGACTTTTATCTATAAGTATCTTATATCTCTAGTACCAGTAAGATTATTTGTTGTTGTCTGCAAGTAATAACAGCTGAACATGTCACCTTCCTAACATCTGCCTGTGCTGACACTGGGCTAGAGCCACTGCAAAACCCAAGGGAAAAGCAGTGCCATTGCCAGGGAGTAAAAGATGGTTTTGGGAAACACTTCTGTCTAGCCAAGACTGTGAAAGTTACTGTAAGACATGCATCAGATTTTCAGTTCAGTCTGGGTGGGTTCTTTGCACCCAATGTCTGTACAGCTCTCCATGGGTTTGTTATCAGCCCTCCCTCTGGCTGGACAACAGCCTTGTATCCAATGCACAGCGTATCATAACATAGCTATATTTTTATATATGTAAATACATTGTCATACGTAGCATTCCCAGTGACCCAATGTAGATTCACTTCTCCACTCTGTGATCTAACATGGGAAAATTTCAAAATTAGCAGTGGGGGAACGAGAATCTTAGGGCAAGAGAAGAGAGACATCCCAAAGGTTTCTGCAGAGCAATTTTACCATGGAGTAATTGAGCCTATTTCAGGCAGGCACAGGTAGGGTAAAGAAAACAAGCTTGAGAAGGACTGGTCAACAGACATTGTAGTGGGTTTTATTTCCTTCTGTTTTGCTTGTAAAAAGAACTGGAATTTCCTTTAGCCTGTTTTTGTTTCAAACTGTAAAAATTTTCTAAAACTGTAGAATAAACATGCTTGACTTTTGAACTGAGTTTTGCTTTACATTTGAAATCCAGTCGTTTCCTTCTTGTTTGCAACGGGATAAAAAAAAAAATCTCTTTTGTGATTTCAAAGGTCTCTGCACAGCTGGATTCCAGGCAAAATTCCTCCAGCTTGCCTGTGGCTTCTTCAGGTTTTCTGTTCATGTGCAAGACTCCAGAACCAGCATTTTGCAGCCCCAGGCAGCATGCACAGGTCATCTCCTTCTCCTGTTCTTATAACCCTGCTGTGATCACAGTACCGATGGGATCAGTGTGGACTCATCTGTCCCATGTTGTCGTGCTGGTGGTTGATGGGAGGTGGTTTTTTTAAAAACAGTGAATTTCTAGTGAATTAGAAGGCAAGTTGTTGATGTATCTGAGAATGGTACAGACCAAAACGAGGTCCATGTCTGCTCCGTGGTTTTGTGCCTGTGGCTTTTGGCATACTCTGCATTTCACTTTTAGAGATGGGAAGGCAAAAATTGAGAAATCTGTGTTACCTGGCTTTAAAAACCCAAAAGTTTCCACCAGCCAGTCTTTCTGTTCAGGCTCTTGCTGGGGAATCAGGACAGCTACTCCAGTTCAGATAACGAGGGTTCAAAACCAGAAAGACTGGTTCTGTGTTAAAGAAAGGGCAGTAAATTTTTAGATAGTCTGGCCACAAAGTTCATCCTCAGGTATTCTAAACCTCATCCTAAACATGCACCCATGTGCTAGAACAAAGTCAGCAGAATGGACAAGTCGTTTGGTTTTTATGTGACTGTACCTGTTTCACAGACATGGACAGAGCATCTGTCTAAAAAAACTAACCCCAAACCTAAATTATTGGTCTTAGCACAGAGCAGTGCTCCAGGGGGACTAAACCATTCAAAGAGCAGAATGTCTTCATCTGGGTCCAGTGAGAACCCAAAGTGCTGCTCTGCTGAACTCTTACAGTAAATCTGGCCCGTGGTCCCACCCCCAGCACCCCATGTGCATGTTCCATAACTGCTGCTTGCCTTAATTCCATTCCAAGCTCTGGGAGATGCTATCTCACAGCTTCACCACAGATGTGGCCTACGTGACTCCCTCTGCATCCGCAGGGCCAGTTAGGTAAGAGGCTTGTAAACCAAGGCAATGTGCAGCGGTTCTGCAGCAAGAACCCCCTCAGGGAGTCTGGGGGACAGGCTGGATTCCCCACCCAGGCTGAGCTCCGGAGCTGGTCTGGGCACAGGTCCTGCCCCAAGGCTGTCTCCAGGGCACGCTGAAATTCCTGCCCGCAGAGCTCCTGCGCTGATTGCTCAATTCTTTCTTGTGAAGATCTTCGGTCAATGGCCCAGTTTCAAGTGTCTTTGTCTCAAATCAGCTCATTGTCTCCCTTGGGCAGAAGATTAAGTGGGGAGTTCCTGGACCCTCTGCTGGCAGGTGGATGGAGAATGAAATGAATGAAACGAACCCTTTCGTGCAAAGCTCTATTTGCCGTGGACTTTCTGCCTAGAAATGTTCTTGGCCACCGAAATAATTCTGTGTCCTATGCAAAGCGTTTTCCAGCAGCCCAACCTGCGAGCAGCAAGGCAGCTAAAGGCTGTTACAGGTGTCTAAATCCTCCTGGTGCACCCTGGCGTTTTCCCGGTGGTTCTGTTGAATTTTGAGCATTATGTTACTTTAGCACAGCAGTTGTTTTATCTGTTCTCTGTACCACGTACAGCAAACAAGCACTAAGTAGTGCCCCTTCCCCCCGTCCTGCTGAGTTGGGCGATTTTGGTGTTGGTGCTCCTCCACTTTTCTAACCTGTTCTGCCACTAAAATACCTTCTAGATTTTGCTGGTTTCTCCTCTTACTGCAGCCATATCTCCCCTTCTTGTTTTGGGGTCTGGTCAAGCAGTTTGTTCTTCATGAGGACCACAACTACACGTGCAGGTTCCTTATCTGCTGTACCTCCAGGAGGATGTCAATCTTCTGCTCAGGTCTGTCATGGGGACGTGTGTGTGGTACAGAGTCTGGCACTAAGCACAAGAGCTGCTTGTGACATTCACAAAGGGATTTATACTCAGAGATTGCTGCACGTTCCAGGTTCATTGAACCTACAAGAGACATTTTAACCAGTCAAGTATTCATTCCTGGTGCTCGGGAGGAAACCTAAAGCAGATTTCAGTGGTTGCTGCTCCATCTGGAAAGACCCATGGGACAGCAGATGTTAGGAATGAGCCAAAGTGCCCTTATCAAAGCCAACTTCAGAGGCAGCTCTACGATTATTTTATCATTTTAAAATCTTATTTCTTTCCTTGCTTTGCTCTTCAAACGCAGTAGCTGCTAAAGTCTGTCGTTAGCACTGGAGCTGCTCAGGACCAGAAGCAGCAATCGGGTGAAAGGTATGTCATGCAGCAAGCAAAATTTCATAGAATCATAGAATCACTTTGGTTGGAAATGATCTCTCAGATCATCGAGCCCAACCATTAACCCCACGCTGCCAAGTCCACCCCAAGCACCACATCTACACGGCTTTAAACCCCTCCAGGGGTGGGGACTCCAGCACCTTCCCAGGCAACATGTTCCAATGCTTGAAGATCTGAATTAAACCAAAACAAGTTCTTAATTTTTCTTGTGGTTTTTGTTTTGTTTTGGTTTGGTTTGGTTTGGGTTTTTTTTTGTCTTTTCAAGGTGGCAGAAGAGTTTTTTGTGGGCTCAAGAGTCAACTCCAGCACAAGGAGCCTTGTCTAGTTTTGGCCCCTGCCATCGGTGTGTGGTGCTGGGTGATCCCCGCCCGTCCCCGCACAGGGGCTGGGCAGGTTTCAGCAGAGATTGCTGTGGTGGTGCATGGACCGTCAGGGCTACGGAGGTGGGATGAGGAAATGAGCGTTCTGCTGCAAAAG
>NW_008622391.1:0-215 GCF_000691845.1 Merops nubicus | reverse complement strand
TGTTGGGTCCGGGGGGTGTGTTCGGGCCTGCCGGCCCCGGTCTCCAGCCCTTCGGGCAGCAGTTTTCCGTTCTCTGCCGCCGTGGGAGGCTGGAGGGAGCGGTGCCTGCGCCCCGAGCGGTGCCGGCTGGGGAGACGCAGGCGCTGCAGCATCTCTGCTCGAGCATCCAGCGCGGGCCCCCGGGGGCCAAAAAAACACCCCAAAGGTGCTTAAAC
>NW_008622390.1:4818-5022 GCF_000691845.1 Merops nubicus | reverse complement strand
GGCTGCCAGGGAGGGAGAGAGGGGTGAGGGCAGCACCCAGGTTCCCCCCACCCCACGCCAGCTGTGCCCGGTGCCCTGTGAGCCCGGAGGGAGCGTGCTGGGAATTCAGAGTCACAGAATCCTTTTGGTGGGAAGAGACCTTTCAGATCATGGAGTCCAACCACCCCCCAGCACTGCCAGGGCACCACTGCCCAGTGCACCTCC
>NW_008622390.1:4055-4352 GCF_000691845.1 Merops nubicus | reverse complement strand
TGGCTCCAGGCTCCTGTCAGGAGCTGTGCAGAGCCAGAAGGTCTCCCCTGAGCCTCCTTTGCTCCAGGCTCAGCACCCCCAGGGCCCTCAGCTGCTCCTCACGACACTTGAGCTCTAGACCCTTCCCCAGCTCCATTGTCCTTCTCTGGACACACTCCAGAACCTCAAGATCATTCTTGAAGTGAGAGGGCCACACATGAACCCAGGGGCAGCCTCCCCTTTGTGCAGTCCAGGGGGATGGTCCCTGCCCTAGTCCTGCTGGTCCCACCAGTGCTGACACAAGACAGCATGCTTCTG
>NW_008622390.1:2635-4041 GCF_000691845.1 Merops nubicus | reverse complement strand
TGCCTCATCTCCAGCCAGCAGTCCACCAGCACCCCAGGGCCTTTTCCACTGGGCACTTTCCAGCCACTCTTCCCCAAGCCTGGAGTGTTGCAGGGGGCTGTTGTGACCCATGTGCAGGACCAAGCACTTGCCTTTGTTCAACCTCATCTCATTGGCCTCAGCCCGTTGATCCAGCCTGGCTATATAAATTTGGGCAAGCCCAGCAAGGACTGATGGCTTTGGGACCATCAGCCTGTTTTGGGGGACAGGGAGAACAGGCTGCCCACTGTGGGACCTCTCTGTGTCAGGACAAGAGGGTGCTGCAGGTGGAGAGGGGCAGCTCTCACACCCCTGGCTGTGCCACCAGGACCCCTCTGGAAGGGGACGAGGGGTCACAGCCCTCACCTAGACTCGTAGGAGAGGCTTGTGGTGGCTGAGCCCGAGGTGCTGGCAGCATCAGTGGAGTCCATATCCGACAGGAAAGTCTGTCCTGAGCTGGCACTGGGGACGGGATGCAGTGTTGGCCCCAGCCTGGCACCACAGCCCCCAGCACCTCCCTAGCCCTTTGCACTTGGGCATTGAAACCACCTCCTCCTTGCCACCCACGCCCCCAGGCCTGGCCACACGGACCTTTTCAGGCTCTGAATTTCATCCAGTGTGAAGTCGAAGATGCTGGCCAGGTGGTGGTTGGTGCTCCAGGCCGAGGTGAAGTCACTCTGTGCCACAGAAACAAGCTCACTCGTCCCTGCAGAGCAGAGCAGTGCTGCCCATGGCCCTGGCATCGCCACCCTCTGCCCGGCCACCACCCTGCTCCTCCTGGTGGCCCCGCAGCCCCTGGGAAGCTGGCTTGGCACAGAACACTCGCAAACCCCAGGGTGATGGGTGGGGGCTCTCCCTGCCTGCAGGAGCTGAGGAACCTCACGAGGAGCTCTCCAGGGATGGGACCAGGGGTCCCGCTTGGCTGCCAGACCCTGGGACAGTCAGGCAGAGGAGGGGTGAAGGACTCACGCTGGGAATGGCATCCTCCAGCAGGAACTTGGCCCTCTTGCGCCGTGCCGCTCGCCGCTTCTGCTGCTGGAGCTGCTGCAAAGCAAGGGGGGTGAGGCCGTGGGGTACCCCAGGGGCTGCGGGCAGGCGGCTGAGCTTGGTCTCTCACCCATCTTTGTGGCCATATTTGCTCTTCCCCTTCTTCTTCAGCTCGCAGGAGCCGCTCTCGTCCACGCCCGGGGCTTTCTCTGGCAGCACCTTGCTGGGGGGGTTCGGCGGGACGCGGATCCGCAGGCGAAAGATGCATTTCTTCTTCTTGATCTCCTTCCCACACAGAAACCTGGGGGGCAGAGGGAGGCAGCAGCCCTCAGGCGGCGGGGAGGGGTCACGGGGTCCCGCCCCGTCCCGTCCCTCCAGGGGGCTCACCTGCTTTTGTAGCT
>NW_008622390.1:2086-2290 GCF_000691845.1 Merops nubicus | reverse complement strand
GGAGCAGCCAGCTCAGGGCATGGTGAGGGGCACTCCCAGAGCTCTGGTCCTCCCCAGTGAGCCACTGGCAAACACACCTTGAGGCTAGCAGTTGCTGTGAGGGGGAGTGAGCCCAGAGAAGGGGCAGAGCTCACAGCCCCACCTTTCCACCATGGCCAACCTGCCCCAGCCTGGGGGCTCTGCTGGGGCAGGGGGGGGGGTTCA
>NW_008622390.1:798-2076 GCF_000691845.1 Merops nubicus | reverse complement strand
CCTCCCCCTCCCCAGCCCCACCCCAGGCTGCAGGGTTTTACCTTCCCAAGCTGCAGCGGATCCCAGTGGTGGTTCACAAAGGCCAAGATCTCCTCGAAGTCAAAGTACTTCTTCTTGCTCTGTACGCCCAGGTTGTAGAGGGCGAGGTGGACGACATCCACCCTGGGGGAGCCAAGAGGCTGAGAGGGTCAGCAGCACCCCCTCCCCAGCAGGATGGTACCCACCACGATGCTCTGTGCTGCCAGCACAACCCTCCCAAAACCATCTCACCGGCAGCTGGGACCATTCCCACACCCAATGGGGGAAGCAGCCCTGGCCCAGACACACATCCCAGGGGATGCTGCAGCCAGGACAGTTTCCTTGAGCTTTGGGGAGGGCTGGCACCCTGCCTGCAGCTGAGGGGAATCCCAAACACCAAGACTTCCTGACTCCAGGAGCTGGAGCACGTGCCATTTCCAGGACACATGCCCAGTTTTCCAGCTTTTTAATAAGCCCCAGCCATGTGCCCTTGCTGCAGTTAGATACGGGAGCAGGATGGCTTTTATTCACATGAAAATAGACTATTTTAACAACCCGATCTGTCTGGTGGGATTTTACATTCTGAAAAATGAAAGCCAAGCAACATATCCTGCAGGATTTCCCTTATTCTTCTTCCAGCTGTGTCCCAGCAGCCTGTGAGCACCAGTAACACGTCTGACTCGGCTGAGCATAAGGGGAACAGCAGGGAAAAGCTGGGCTGCTGCTGGCACTGTTAATATAATTTATAAAGTGCTTTTGCAGCTAGAATGTACCACTTGTAAACTTGCATTTAACTGCAGAATTTGATGACTTGCCACTCCATCACTTTTTGCAGCTATCTTCTGGTAAACATCTACCCTGGCTCCTGGGTAAACAGCAGGTTTGGGGCACACAGAGAAGCAGCTTCCCTGGGAAACAGCCCCACAGGGCCAGGCAAGAGGAGCTGCACACCCAGGACCCCTGGCTGAGCAGAGCCCATAGCTCAGAGCTGGGCTGGGATCAGCAGGAGATGCTCTGTGAGCTCACAGTGCTGAAACCCAGCTCTGGGGCTGGCCCCAAGGCAAGGGTTGGTCCAGGCACCGGGCACTGCCCAGGCTGGTGCCCTGCAGCCACCCCAGCATGTCCCAAAGGGGCCAGGGTCGTCTCTTACCATCTCAGGGGCAGGCGCTTGATGTATTCAGGTCCCTGGTTGCATACGGAGCAGAAAAACACATAGAATCTGGAAAAGAGCAGGGAGCAGAGTGCTGGGGGTGGGGGTCA
>NW_008622390.1:0-712 GCF_000691845.1 Merops nubicus | reverse complement strand
TGGCTGATCCACGGCACCCCGGGGAGGTGCAGACAGGGGGGCACATGAGCCCTCCCTGAGGAGCCAGCTCCAACACCCAGCACCAGCCCAGCAAAGCCCATGAGGGACATACCTGTCTCCAAACATCATGGGGTCGCTGAGGCACTGGGTGCAGGCTTCGTGGAACCACTGCCGGCAGCGGTAGCACTGCAGCCCAGGTACCACCTGGGGAGGGAGAGGAGGCAGGTGACAGCGAGGGCAGCGTGTGGCAGCCACCACCCTGGCCCCCTCCCAGGTGTGGAACCCCAGCCAGGGAGAGACAGTCTGGCCCTAATGTGTATTTTCTGCAGGCACAAAAGTGGGTGCAATGGTGCCTCTGTGAGTGAGTGGAGACCTGGAGGGTTGAGGCAGGTTGGGCAGCAACCCCGCGGGCCTCAGGGCAGTGCCTGCAAGTTGAGAACTTCTCTCTTGGACGGAAGAACCCCCCACCCTGACCCCAGCTGCCTTTGCAAATGCTTTTTCCCCAGAAAACCCCCAAGGCAGGCAGGCAGGCGGGGGCTTACTCGCCGGGTCCCCCGCAGTAGCAGTAGCACTGCTGCTGGTTGGTGCGGTGGGGGGAGTCCCACTCCAGCAGGTCGGGGTTGTAGGACAGCACCATCTTGACGGCTTGCAGCGTCCTGGCGATGGCTCCCTTCTTCAGGGCACCCCCCTTCTGTGGGAGCGAGCGGGAGGG
>NW_008622389.1:0-6420 GCF_000691845.1 Merops nubicus | reverse complement strand
CGTGGGGCTGCGGGAGGGCCCCGGGAACCGCTCGGTCCTGGCGCTGGCGCCGTTCTAGGCGGAGGCTCCGCGGTGCGGGCTCGCAGCCCTGAGGTCAGGGCGTGACTTTGTCAGGCCGTCCCGAGCGATACGCGCTGCTCTAGTGAGCAAAACTCAGTCTCTGGGTGAACAACCTTGCCCTTGCGCCTGTCGGACCTTCTCCCTCCTTCGTTACTCTCCAGTTTCCTTCCTAGTTCTTCCTGCGCTGTTGGTTCCTTGTCATCAGCTTACCCCTGTTTCTGACAAGGCAATTAGCAGCGGCCCTGGCTCCTTCAGGGTCACCGTTTGTTCCTTCTAGCTTGATCTTTCCCTTTCAGTGCTTAGCTTCTGTTCTTCTGCTGGAAAAATAGAACAAAAAGGCAGAAGGTTATTTTTTTCCCCATTATCCTTATGTACACCTTGACCTGAGTTTTGCCATTCCTGGTATCTTACATTTTCTGGATATGGTTTTCTTTCTTGAACTCTGTTTTCCCTTTATCCTGACTTTTTATTTTCATATCTTTTTGAACTAGTTATTGATTCTGTTGCACTTGGAACCTTCTCTACTATTTTCCTCATTTTGGACTGTGATTTATACATGGTAATAGCAACTTCAATGTAAGAAACTTCAGGGTCTGTTGTTTTGCTTTCTAATTGCAGAGTTCCTCAATCCAAAAGACTATTAGCTCATTTCCATTTTTCCAGATTTTCCCCATTTGTGGCCCAAAACCCTAGATATGAACCTATTTTTATTTATCTATCTAATTAATTTAAATTAAAGAAATCAATTTGTGATGCTTCAGTATACAGTTACTGTCTACTGCTGGTTCTTCATGATCCCACCATCATGGAATTTAATTACTAACAGATATTTATTTTGTATTTTTAGGCATTTGATTACTACCCATCTTGGAAGGGACAGCAACAGATGTATAAGCTAGACATAGGCTGGCCTAAAACCCCAGAATACTTCACTGGCCAAACGTTTTGTGTTGCTGTTGACTCTCTGAATGGTTTGGTCTATGTGGGACAAGTGAGTGAGAATACTGTATTTATTTTCCTCCTTGTTGTTCCAGTGTGTTTTTGCCTTTAAAATGCCTAGTTTAGGTTAGGATATATGCATATGTGTGTGTGTCTCTCTCTATATGAATAATTATTGTATCAAAATTAGTGAAAATATAATGTGGATGTCTCTGCTGTACTGTCATTCTGTCACTGGTGTATTTTTTGGGTTTCTAAAAGCATTAAATTTCTCTGGAATGAATGTGTGATCCAACTTAACTGAGCTTGCAAGGTAAAATGTGATCCTGGGGCAACTGAATCTCTCATTCTTTTACTCTCTGTCCCATGACAACAAAACCACGCAGCTTTTTCAGCCAGTTACAGTAATTGGAGTTTAATTATTTCCTTGTTCCATTCATTTGCATCCCTGGGTCACAGATAAGACATTCCCTCCACGGAAGGTGGTGGGATTTAATTGCCAAGCACAGTGTGAGTACTTGAGTGCCATGCAGCTAACAAGTACAGTTACAGGTGTTCATGCCTTTGTTACACGTGGCATATTTTTCAGCAAGAACATAAAAATATGATTCAGAATGAAGACTAAGATACCTTCAGGAGCTTGGCTGCTCTGAAAATTGGGCTCTGTGTGGTTTAAGTTGAAACTCCAGGAGTGGAAGGTTTTCATGCTAAATTTAAACCCTTCTCTCTCTTCTCTGGCTGGAAAAATTGAGACCTAGGGGACAATCTCAGGACATCCTTATGATTCATGACATGTTGCAAACACCTGACAGAGAGGATTATTCAAAAATATGATCCACTTGGTTGCTGTTTTCTTAACAAACTCTTGTTCCTTATGATTCATGACATGTTGCAAAAACCTGACAGAGTTATTCAAAAATATGATCACTTGCTTGCTGTTTTCTTAACAGACTCTTGTTTTTGCCTCTTCAGAGGGGAGATAATGTGCCCAAGGTGCTGGTGTTCTCAGAGGAAGGCTATTTTCTTCACTCGTGGAATAACACAGTTGAAATGCCTCATGGTATCTTTGTACTGAACACTGCCACAGACAGCTCAGTGTGGATCACAGACGTTGGAACAGGTATGCAGAGAAGTTCTAAGTGGGGAAGCAGATGCTGATACTGCCAATTTTTAAACAACTTACTGAAGTCTCTCAATTCTGAGACAGTTTTGTGCTTTTCTCACGGTGAAAATCCTTCTCAGGTGCTGCACAAAACACTCTGAAGGTTCATGAGCTGTGCTGTGTGTCTGCTCATAGCTTCTGGACTTTGTAAACACATCCCTGCCCTCAGGAGCAGTATGAGGAAGTAAAAAATCTTCTAGCTAGACTTGTCTGTCCTGGGTTAGTCACCTTAACACAATGAATATTGTTGTAGCCTGTGGATTTATTAACCCACAGTCATGTTCTTACTGTAGAATTTTGTCTTACTTTTTTAATATCACTTGTGAGTATCAAGAGATTTTATGTTTATATATTTCTCATTAATTGTAGCACTTAACATTTTTGTTTTTAAGATGGTTTTGCCCTCTTTTTTTATAATTCAGGGAAATATGGGCACACAGTGAAGCAGTACAGCCCTTGGGGGAAACTGCTGCAGACCCTGGGCACGCCAGGCAACGCTGGTTCCAGTTTGATTCCCCTACAGTTTGATCAGCCAGCAGAGATCTTTGTAGAAGAAAGTGGAGATATGTATGTTGTGGATGGAGATGGGGGAATGAACAACAGATTGCTCAAACTATCCAATGGTATGGAAAGATGAACTCCTGCAGGAGCTGACCACTGAGAAGGTTAAGTGAGGACTAGAGCGAGCTGTCGTTTAACATTAGTTTGAAGACTTGGTTGAATCAGGTCCTGTTTTACTGCTTGTCACTTCAGGACAAGTCCCCTGATTGTTCATGAGAAGAGGCTGAGAGGATGGGTTTGTTCAGCCTTCAAGAGAGAAAGCTAAGGGGGATTCTTACTGCTGACTTCAAGTCAGTAATGGGAGGGTGTAGAGAAGACAGAACCACGCATTTCTTGGAGATGCACAGTGAATAATGAGGATCATTGAGCAAAAGATGCAAGAAGGGTGAATTCCTGACCAATTTTTTGAGGAAAAGATTCACAGTGAGCATGATCAGACACTGAATAGTTTGTCCAGAGATGATGTGCAGTCTCCAGTCCTGGAGATGCTCAGAACATGATGAGTTATGAGCAACCTGATCTAACTTCAGAGTTGGATTTCTGATCCTGCTTTGAGAAGCGGGTTGGACCAGATGGTATCTGAAGATCTCTTATAAATTGTTTTGTGTTTCTAATTAGCTATTGCCAAATTAGATTATCAGTGTTCATTAGGGTGGTGAGCAAGGAGTCTATGCATGCCTACAGCTGGGAAAAAGTTTCTGTTACCTTTAGATGTACGTGGAGTTCCTCTCTACCATCTCTCCTTTGGACTAGCCTGAAACACTTTATTAACATCTAGTTTGCAAAATGGTAAATGGTTAAAACTGACTCAAAAGTGCCAGGTAACAAATGTAAAAAATCAGTTTAGTAAGTAAATGAAGATCATGGACAGATCATGGTCAGACAGACCTGCTTTGTTTAGCAGAGCCTGAGACTATGTCTCTTGTGTACTGGTGGCTACATTTCTGTAAGGATGCTCCCAAAGCCACCAGTAACAATCCATTAGCCACTGGAGCAGTTCCAGTATTTCTTGGGTTTCTGTATGGGGAGTCCTGTGTTTAAGAAGTCTGAGTTTAAAAATCTCACCTTTTAAAAATGACTTAAAGTAACTTTGCAAGGTCATGACTTAAAGCTGGTTTATTTGTCGTTTCCTGACTGTGATTCTTTTCCTTTTCTTTTCTTTCTCCTGGTGCTCCCTGTTCAGATTACAAAGAGATCTGGCTGGCAGGAATGAATGGGACTGGCACTGGCCAGTTCAGGATCCCCCACAGTGTGACAGTGGATTCTTTTGGACGGGTAAGCAATAAAGGGACAAATTGGGGCTTTTTCCATCTTCCAGCAGACCTCTTTACACATATTTGAGCAAACCAAATTGTATTTCTTTTTTAACTGAGCTCTTGTGAGCTGGGTTGTTTTATGTATCTGCCCAAGCACTTTGGTTTCTCCAGGGGACTTGTTTCCATCTGGAATATTCCAAATAAGCTTAAGATGATAGAAGGCTCTGGCTAGGTTGTGCACACCAGTCCTTCTCTCCATGCAGCTCCAAAAGCCCACTGCCAAGCATTAATTTGGGTTTGACTTTTGCTCTGCTGCTCTTGTAGAGGAATTACATGGTTGCTCATTAGTCTTGTTTCAGGGAAAAGAAGATTGCTTGGCCAAAACTTCTTAAATCACTAGTTTGAGTTAATTCTGCTGATGCTGTCTGAACTGGAGTAAGAACTGTATATAAAAATGACTTCTCTGCCCAAACTGGCAGGGTGAGAGGGGGAAGGGGAGGGCCGTGGTCACTTTGTGTGGAAGAGTAGCCATGGATGTGTATATTCAAAGACAGCAACTGTGATGGGCTACAGTTTAATTGCCAACATAGTGTTGATACTCAGCCTGGGTTAAAAATAATTGTGAATTCCTAAGAAATCTAAGAGAATGCTGTAGTAGTTTCACTTAGAAATAGTGATGCAAAAGATCTCAGATCAACTTGCTTACTGCTCCCTTGTGGGTGATATCCCAGAAAAGTCATGAAGTTTACTTCTCAGACTGATGAGCTGTCCACAGCTAAAACTTCAATAATTGTAGTATGAGAGTTGCCTTTGCTGGAACTCTCCAGTGATGTTGCTTCTTTGTGAACTCAGTTAGCACAGGATGGGACAGAGACAAGGTCCACAAAACTGATTGGCCAAAACCTGCTGAAAATGCTCTTAAAGTTGCTCAATATTTATAGAAGCATTAGAAGAGCTTCTAATTAGAAGCAAGAGCATTTGCAGATGCAGTCTCTTGAGAAACAAATTGTTAGCTGGTGACAGACCAGTGTCTTTAGAATTAAATAGGTGTGAATATGTTCTCACTGGGAGGAGGAGATCCTACTAAATACATCCATATCACAGCCACAGAAATGAAAAGAAGGCACTGATTTCTCTGCTGAAGGAGTATAAAATAATTCATGTATGTTAACTATGTGGTGGGTTTTTTTTATATCTGAAAGTCACACCTACTTACATAGTTTTGGGTGGGCAGGTGCATTCTTCCAAGGTGGATTTCTTTTTTACTACAGGTTACTTTGCTTGTGTGAGAAATCAATGCATTGAATTTGTTCTATTTGTGAACAGTTTTGGGGTTTTTTAACAGGTATGGGTTGCTGACAGAGACAACAAAAGAATCCAAGTTTTTGATAAAGTCACTGGGGAGTGGCTTGGGTCTTGGAGTAGCTGTTTTTCAGAAGATGGACCCTATTCTGTCAGGTATTGTTGAACAGTCCTTCTAGGGGCATGCAATTACATAAATAAGGTGTCCTTTTACTGGTGAATTAAAATGTTTGGTATTTAGTGCTTGATGACAAGCAGTAAACTATTTGAACTGGTAGGTGCTAAGCCCTAATCACATGCAAAGATCTGTACAGTTGTATCTTCACATGGAAATCCTGGCTTTATAACATGCCCCATGGAGGGCAGTATTGGGAACTTCATTTAAAGCTGCTGTTCATTGTTGAGAGAGATTGTCTGGAGTGAATTTCCTGTAGCCAAACTGTCGTGAGGAGCAGCAACATAGAGAGCAAGGCTACAAGTTAATTCTCAATGTTTCATTGCATTTAGTCTGTCATACCCTTCAAAAACTCGACTTAAGGAGGTTTTGTTTGTTTAAAAGTGCACAATTGTGCTAAAATGAGGTCAAAAATATGTTTCTGTCTTTCCCAGATTCACTCCTGATTACAAGTACCTGATTGTAGCTCAGCTGAACATCAACCGGTTAGCGATCCTGGTGGCACCGCCCGTGGGCTCCATCAGGGACTGTGTCCTGGTCAGCACCATCCAGCTGGCAGATGAGACCAAACCACACCTTGTGGATGTAGACATGAAGAGTGGAGCAGTCTATGTCGCAGAGATTGGAGCCCAGCAAGTACAAAAATACATACCCTTAAGCTGATGGTTTCCCACGACTGCCGTGGCACGAGCCGTGCGACATACAAGACCTCTGACCGCCTTCCCTTGAGTATTCTGTAGCTTCTGTTTCCTTGGGCAAGCACAGAACGATGTGCTTCCAGAACTCCAGCACTAAGAACCTGTCCCAGCTGTTCTGCAGTCCTGGTGGGGTGCTTGGTCCTGAGCTGTGTCAGGGTTCAACCCCAGCTGGGAGCTGAGCACCGCGCAGCCGCTCGCTCGCCAACAGCAGAGTGGGGAGAGAGCAAAGGAACAAAAACTTAAAGCTTGTGGGTTGAGATAAAGACA
>NW_008622388.1:11349-19551 GCF_000691845.1 Merops nubicus | reverse complement strand
CACACGTGTGTGAGGGCCTGGCACCAAAGCTCTAGCTCTGGTGCGTGGGTTTGGGATTCCAGATTTTGTCCTGCACGTTTGGGGTGTTCCTGATGTACGTCTGGATGTGCTCTATCTAAAGATATAGCTGTGCCTGAACTTTTTGGCACTCATGAGCCTTGTGGAGGCATTTTTGACCTAACAGCCTGAGTGGCCTTCAGTATCTGTAGTGCTTTGCAACAACGAAGCTTGAAAGCTCCTTGTTATTGAACAAAGATCTTGGACAGGCATAAAATGACATAAGTAACTCACAAGTGTCATACTTAGGGCCTTGTGTCAACTGCAAACTCTACAGCAAATAGACAACAAAAGCTAGGTGCCTGGAGAATAAAGAAAAACGTGTTAAAAGCCAGCCTCTAAATACCTGCATATCCAACCACTGTTTGTGCCTTCCAGAAACACAGCCTCTGCCTCACTGTTCACTTGCACTTGCTTTTATCTGTCTGTTTACGATTAAAGTGGTGACCTGCAAAGAAGTATAAGTCCAGCACGTTAAGCGTGTGATTCCGTGAAGTACTCTGAGATCTAAACTCCACATTCCTTGTCCCTTGTGAGTTCACTGGTTCACTTGGTTGTTTACCTGGTGTATATACATTTCTCGTCTGTACATAGGTGTTCTTGGTTTGTATCAGGAGGGTGCATTGACATCTGTCTGATGCTAGACTGGTGAATAGGAAGAAGGTCCTGTCTCTGGCCTGTTTGTGGAAGCTGGGATGATGAAGGCACTGCAGTGGCAACGTGCTGTGGTACAGGGTTGAAGCTCCAGCCCGTGTCTGGTAGTTTTAGAGCAATTGGAAGGGTTACATGCAGAGTTCTGGTAAAGTAAGTGTGAGCAGCGTTAAAGAGGGGGCTGTGCAGAGGGGTGCATGTTTTCAAAATGTCCTTTAGTCTAAAAGCTGGGTAGGGGAGGGACAGCTGGGGATATTAGGGCCATAGTTTGGTGGAGGAATCTTACCTTTGTTTTCTCCCTTTGGAAGGCTTTGCTAGTGAGATTGCATGAAAGCTTCAACTCTTACACCGTTTCTTCTTTTCCTCCACATTCTTATAACTTCATCACACTTCAGCCTTTCAAGCCAAAAGTTTTGAGGCCGCCTAGACGCTCGAGTGTGAAGATTTTTATATGGGGAGGTGGATTCTAAGAGTTTAATGAAAAGGGCATAGTCATCTTTTGAGAATCAGTAGGAGCCTTATTTTGACTCGCACACTTTGTAAACTGAGGAAACGAACGTTAGGAGCTCTGTGAAGTTCTGGTAGGGGACTAGATGGAGACAGGCAGCCACTGAGTGCCCTGGCTTGTGCAAGCCTGGGTTTTAGAATCTAGAAATTGAGTTGCCTTTCATTCCCTGTGCTCTCTAAATAAGAAAGCTGCTGTGAGATTTTTAAGTTGGCATCTCTGTTTAACTCCTGAAGTTTGCAGTTGAATCCGAGGGATTCTTGGACAATTGTCAAGTTTATTTGGGAAATGCATCTCATTATTACATGAGACTTTGTGTTCTTATGGAATCAGGTTCACTTTTATGGTTTTGATGTGGAGGCTAAGCAAATAATTTTAAAAATCAAACCAAGCAAAACCTCTAAAAACCCCAAACGTGACATTCTAAACAAAAACTCCCTCTTGACTCAGGTGGGGTGCTCAGTTGTCAAGAATGTGTTATCTCTTGATGTGTGCCCATCCCATGGAAGAAAAGTAATGTGATTAAGCAATACATACATAGGATCTTGCAGTGGGCAGTGTGCTTAATAATTAATTTGGCTGAGAAAAGAAAGCAGAGGAAGGAAGGTAAGAGTCTTGCCCCATCAGATTCTGATTGAATCACAGAAATGTAAATCCAGAGTAATTCAGTCAAGGCAGCTAGCAGTCTGACTGCATGCCACTGATGCAAGGTAAATAATTCATCCTTAAGTGTGTTTATTGGTTGATTTGGAGTGAGAGAGTGAGGCAGGAATACTTGGCTCTGCTGTTGCGTGAGCAATCCCTAAAAACAAAATTATCAGGTAATTTGGTTCATTTAAATACTGCTTCTCTACAGAGAGGAAAATTATCTTTGCGTTTTGGCTCACACGCAGCAATTCCACATGTATTTATTCTGCCCTAATGTACTTCTGGAAAGTAAGTGTTCCATGCTACTTGGGGCATGCTCCTCAGCTGATCTGATGATTGAGATGTGCCCTTCAGAAACAACATTTACTTGTTAATTAGACTGCTGCTACACCAGAACAAGAAATAGGAGCGGGACAATTTGCAGGTGGCTGTATGAGGAACCTACGGCGCTTGCTTTCTCTGAGCAGCTTGCTCTGCTGGGTGTTCTCTAAGAACAGTTTTTATCACGTGTGTTTTGCCTGCCAGTTTTGCCATATTTGTTTAGAAATAGGTGTATCTTCTCCTTTGGGAAATATTCTTTTGTTGCTTTCTTTAGTTTTTGAATAGTGTTTTCACGAGTGTTACAAGCTTTGTCCGCTAATGCTGTTACACAGAGGAATGTAAAGATTAGAATGGAAAGGTCGTCTTCAGCCAGATGTTCATGAGGAGATAATGCCTCTGTCTTCAGAGGGCTGTCTTTTGGGGTTTCACTGATCCTCTGACTGCATGGAGAGTTGAGATGGAGCAGTGGGCACTTGACTGGGGACAGAGTCCTACAGGGCCTTGTCGCAAAGATGAGGGAAAAAATGAGCAATAGAGAGCCATGATACCATCTCACTTGAAAATAGGGTATCTCAGGAGCAAGGTTAGTCAGATATTTTCCCCACTGCCTAGTATCATTGGATGAGAGCAGAGGATCTTGTCTGTCAGGAATACTGCATGGTATTTCCAGGTTTCTTTAGAGAGTGAGACTAGGGTGGTCAGAGTGGTGGGCAGCAGGAAGTTAGGAGCACTAAGTTTGATGTCTTGGTCTGTTGTGGCTGTCTGTTATCTTGGGCAAGGCTGTTTCCCTCTCTCTGCCTGTCTTTCTTCCTATGTAACATAATGCTAATGTCCCCTTGCTGCATCGGGGGTCCTTAGTGTTGAGCTGGGGTGGAGGGACAGGCAGGGTCCAAAAGTTCCACCGTTTGTGGAATCAGACTGTGTGAGACAGTGAAAAATGGTTTTCAGCTTTATTTGCCTGCACAGGCTTCATCATTTATGCCATGTACTTGGGTGGATGATAATTGGGGAATTTTGGAGGTGTTTTTATGGGTTTGTAGGCAGTCCTTTTTTTGCATGGAGGACTGTTGGACCAGGGGTGTTTGAGATGGACCCAAGCCTGTGGGAATAGCAGACACTTTTTTCCCCTGAAAAGAATGTTTTGATTTCGGCACATATCTCAAAAGTGGGGGGAAGTTGCTGAAGCAAAATAGGGGAGATTAAGGAACTGTCACGGTGTCAGACTGAGTCAGTTCCATGTTGGAGTCTCTTTGGGTTTAATGTTCTTTTTGTGTCTGTCTGTCTTCCTTCTCCTCCATTCCTCTTCCCTTTCCCCTTCCTCTTCCCCCCTGTGCCCAGCTAGGATGGAAGAATCTCATTTCAACTCCTCCCCCTACTTCTGGCCAGCGGTGCCCACCGTCTCAGGACAGGTAAGATCTTTTTCTTCCAACCTATTCTGCTGGCCTTGCCTCCTCTTAGAAGTTCATGCATTATAAGTGTTCCTGTTGCATTTCTGCTCAGCCAGCTGCTGACTGCTGGGAGAAGCTGTGTCGGGGTATTCTAAAAGCAGTTCTTCCCACCTGTTTAGATTGAGAACACCATGTTTATTAACAAGATGAAGGAGCAGCTATTGCCCACAGAGAAGGGCTGCAGCCTGGCTCCTCCCCACTACCCTGCCTTGCTGACAGTACCCACCTCTGTGGCCCTCCCCACTGGTATCTCCATGGACTCGGACACCAAGCCGGAGCAGCTGACACCACACAGCCAGGCCCCCGTGACTCAGAACATCACCGTGGTACCAGTGCAGTCTGCTGGGCTCATGACAGCAGGTAGGGGACTCCAAAGGCTCTGGCAACATAGAAAGGCGACTGGGCTGGGAGGACACAGGGTCCTGGAGAATCCTTTTTGGGCTGTAGATTATGCTTGGCCTTACTGATGGTGTGGACTGCCTTGGCGTTGTTTCACTTCATACATCCACCCTCTTCCAGAAGTGGGGACTGGGAATGTGTTGGGGAGGGTGAACTATTCTGCTTGCATTGTAGTCAAAGGAGGTGTGGAAAGCTCGCTTCTGTGGGGTGAGGAGGTTGGACATAATTAGACATGTAATGATGGACTTCCTCCATCTCTCTGTGTTTGCAGGTCCTGGTCTGGTAATAACTTCCCCGTCAGGTTCCCTGGTGACTACAGCTGCCTCTGCCCAAACCTTTCCCATCTCGGCTCCCATGATTGTCTCTGCGCTACCCCCTGGCTCCCAGGCAGCCCTCCAGGTGGTTCCTGACCTGTCCAAGAAAGGGACGACCACCCTCTCTGAAGGTGGTGGGGGTGGCGGGGGTGGGGGAGTTGCCCCCAAACCTCCCCGGGGCCGAAAGAAGAAGCGATTGCAGGAGTCGGGGCTGCCAGAGATGAGCGACCCCTTTGTGCTGTCAAACGAGGATGATGAGGACCAGCACAAGGATGGCAAGACATACAGGTGGGGAGTGGGGCCAAACCTTGCATGGGGATGGGGATGTGCTTAACCCTTCAGAGGGTCACCTGGGCAAGAAGAGATCTCTGCTTTTTCCCTGTAGAGTCCCTGAGTAGAGAATCTTTCAGCTGTAGGATTTGAGTTTTCTTTCTAAACAGGAATGTTTGCAAGGTGGTGTCTTGACCCAAAACTAAGGATCTCCTCCTTAGTGGACGGCCTTGATTTCCCAAATATACAGATGTTAATGTTACTAGGCTAGTTAATGACCAGGATGTTATGGAAGCTCAGCCATTCCCTTCATGCCACAGCCAGTTAGGGTGGCTGGTGTACTGCAGAATGCAGTGCTGGCTGGGGCAGCTGAGAGCCCTAGTGCACCTTGGTGCTCCTGAACTGGGGCTCCAGTCTGTCCAATGTATAGACTACAGACTGGAGGCACACAGATTGGGAACTGAACCATGGTGGTAGTGTCTGCTCCTGTGTGCATTGCCCCCTGTGATCTCCTATTTCAGCATTGCCAACAAAACTGAAAAAAATAAAAAAGTGTATATCTGAATTAGGTAAAAGGGTGTTTCTGAGCCCTAAGGGTATCAGATGAGAAGGGGGAGAGTTCTGAGCCCTGAGGTTGGATTTCTGAGCTTGGAGGGATGTGGCTTGAATTTAAAAGTTAGTGGTGGGAAGAGGAGAGATTACCTAGGAGGGAATACTTAAACCAGAGGATAAGGGGGGGGGGGTTGTTTTGAGAAAGTGGGAACCAAACAGAGCAGGCAGATGCTAGGGAGGAAATGTGATGTGCATTCCTGGTGCCAAGCTAAGACAGACCATGGGTGGTGTAGTGATAGGTGGCTCTGAGGGTGATTAAGATCAATAAGAGGCAGAGCAGAAGTCAGATGGAAACAGAAACAGAAGATGGTCCCTAGTTCTTCTCACTTCCCTACGACGTGCCCGTGGTCCTGTCTCAAATGGTTTCCCTTCCACCATCCCAGACCCTCTTTTTTTATGGACAGATTTAGTTACTAAGTTTCTGGATTAAGTCATAATAATATGGAGGCATCTACACAGAATCAGTGCATCCACCCCAGGCACTGTTTAATTTTTAACTATAGCATTTTAAAATTGTTTACATTTTTAAATCAATACAGTTAAATGGGTACAAAACCAGAGCTTGGATCAGCCTTTTTGTTTTATTACCCAATGTCACAGTTCTTCCACTTTGAAAATACAATCAGCGTATGGTGAAGAGGGGTGGGAGTGTTAGGTAGTTTGCTATTTGTAATCCCACCATTTATTTTGGGCCTTAGCCACAATTCCACACTACTCAAGCTGCTTACAGTCTGGGTTGCTAATTAAGTTGTTAAATATGTATTTACAAGGGACACAATTGGCAGTAAACACTAGAATTAAAGCTGAACCAAAGCTTTAATTATAGCTCCTTGTTTACTTGTAAGTTTAAAAAAAAAAAAATGCCCAAAACCAGGTGGAGTGACTCAGCAGAAACTTCAGGAACACAGAGTCTGTGTAACAGCTCATGAAAAAGACTTTGCAGGGAAAAACCAAATGAGTTTGTGTGTGGGAACATATAATCAGGAAAGTTTCCTGTCCTCATACTCAGTCTGAGTGTGGTACCTCTGCCTCTTCCTCCGTGCCCCTTCCCAAGCAGGCCTTCCTCTGAGCAGTGTTAAGATGAGAGATAGCTAACTGGATTTATTGGAGACCACCAAAGAGTACTTCTGCCCTCCTTGGGATCTCCTCTTTGGGTGATGCTTTCTATGTGCAAGTTTGGGACTAAAAGTGATTGTTGAAAAGTAAAGGAGAATGCTGTCTTCTCTTGAAGCTGTGGGAGAGAAAACCTTTGTGAAATACAGTAAAGTTGTTTCTCCATATGCATATAAATGCATATAAATAGAGTTGCAGGTTAAAACTTTGAGGACTCCTGGGTTCCTTCTGTATTCTAGAGGATTTTTTGGGTAGTTCCCGTTCCTATGGTACACAGATACATTCTAGCTAAACTAAGGCTGTGGGTGAGGTTCATCTCCTCCTGCTACCTTCTCAGGCTGGAGGAGGAGTTGTCTGTGGTATTCATATGTCTGTGCTTGCATGATTTCACTGAATCTTAGGAGGATACACTGAGGACAGTCTAGTCACATACCTGAAAGGACTTGTACTGTATTGATCAATATGACTTTTTTTTTTCCATAATACCCAATTCCTAAAGCCTAGGATTATTTTGTCAAATTTCATTTTTTGGTTTTGAGTTTCTTCTTGAGCTCTGTGAGCTCTCTTGTCCTGAGTGCCAGGGCAAGTGGCTAATTTCCATGGTTCCTTACTCCTAGTGTGTTGGTGAAGACAGAGTAAGTTGAATGGGCAGCACATCAGGGCAGACCTGGAAAGAGTTGGAGCACAAAGCTGATACAGGAATTGCAGCTCATGCTGTTCTCTACTGCTTGTAGAGATTCCAGCTCCAGGAAACAGCATCTGTTTTGCTGCTGCCTCAGCTCCAGAAGTGAATTAGTAGTCTTGTGTGAACATGGTGCAAGAATTGTTGTGACTAGGTTTTTTGTTGTAAGAAAAGGTATGAGGCTTTTGCTACTGATGGTATTGCTTGCAGGTCTTGGGCATCTAGCCTTAGGATTAGTCTGGCAGATTCCCTGGTACTTTGCTTTGTGCTATTAGAAGAACACATGCACCTTCAGGGGACAGCATCTTACCCAGTCCTGTGAAGCATTTTTCTTTATAAGCAATGTCACTTCAGTCTTGTCTGGATTTGTTGTCAGGTCTTTGTTAATCTTCCCTGACATCTTTGTAGAATGTACTTTTCCTGTGGGAAATCATAGGACGGTTTGGGTTGGAAGGGACCTTAAAGATCATCTAGTTCCAACCCCCTTGCCATGGGCAGGGACTCTTCCCACTAGACCAGCTTGCTCAAAGTCCTGTCCAACCTGGTCTTAACCACATCCAGTGATGGAGCATCCACACCCCCCCTGGGCAGCCTGTTCCAGTGTCTCACCAGTCACAGTGAAGAACTTCTTCCTTACATGTAATCTAAATCTACCCTCTTCCAGTTTGAAGCTATTACTCCTCGTCCTGTCACTACAAGCCCTTGCAGAAGGTCCCTCCCCATCTTTCTTGCAGGCCCCCTTTAGACACTGGAAGGCTGCAATATGGTCTCCCCAGAGACTTCTCCAGGCTGAACAACTCCACCTCTCTCAGCAAGCCCTTGTAGGAGAGGTGCTTCAGCCCTCTGATCATCTTTGAGGCCCTCCTCTGGACCTGCTCCAACAGGTCCATGTCCTTTTTGTGTTGGGGGCTCCAGAACTGGATGCAGTACTCCAGGTGGGGTCTCACCAGAGCAGAGTAGAGGGGGAGAATCACCTCCCTTGACCTGCTGGCCACACTTCTTTTCAGGTAGCCCAGGATATAGTTGGCTTTCTGGGCTGCACTCGCACCTTGTTGGCTCCTGTTGAGCTTTTCCTCAACCAGCACCCCCAAGTGTTTTACCTCAGGGCTGCTCTCAGTCCATACTCTTCCCAGCCTGTATTGGTGCCCGGGATTGCCCCGACCCAGATGCAGGCCCTTGCAC
>NW_008622388.1:10592-10970 GCF_000691845.1 Merops nubicus | reverse complement strand
CTTCCCTTCCCCACCAATGTTGTGTCTCCATTGTAAAGGCCACCAAATTTCTCAGGCATGATTTGCCCTTGGCGAAGACATGTTGGTTGCCACCAGTCACCTCCTCATTTTCCATATGCCTTAGCAGAGCCTTGAGGAGGATCTGCTCCATGATCTTGTTAGGCACAGAGGTGAGACTGACTGCCCTGTAGTTTCCTGGGTCTTCCTCTTTTCCCTTTTTGAAAATGGGGGTGATGTTTCCCCTTTTCCAGTCAGTGGGAAGCAACTTAGACGGAGAACAGCTTAGAAACTTCATCTGGCAGTTCTCTCAGGACCCATGGATGTGTCTCATTGGGTCCCATGGACTTGGACACCATCAGGTTCTCAAATGTAACCGTC
>NW_008622388.1:0-10529 GCF_000691845.1 Merops nubicus | reverse complement strand
CCCGTGCTGGTGAAGCCCGAGGCAGAGTTGTCATTGAGGACCTCAGCCTTCTCCATATTCCTTGTGATCAGGTCTCCTGTGTCCTTCCAGAGAGGGCCCACATCTTCCTTAGCCTTCCTTTTATCACTGACATACCTGTAGAAGTTTTTCTTATTACCTGTGATATCGCTGTCCAGATTGAATTCTGTCTGGCTTTAGCTTTCCTATATCACTGACATACCTGTAGAAGTTTTTCTTATTACCTGTGATATCGCTGTCCAGATTGAATTCTGTCTGGCGTTAGCTTTCCTAACCTGTTCCCTGGCTGCTTGGACAGCTGTGTGCTCCTCCCTGGCTACCTGTCCTTGCTTCTACTCTCTGGGGACTATCATTTTGTATCTAAGTGTGTCCTGGAGCTCCTTGTTTATCCACACAGGCCTCCTGGCATTCTTGCCTGCCTTCCTCTTTTTTTTGGAACACATTGCTCCTGGGCTTGGATGAGGTGGTCCTTGAATATTGACCAGCTTTCTTGGGCCCCTTTCCCCTCCAGAGCTTTATCCCATGGTACTATACCAAGCAGATCCCCAAGGAGGTCAAAGTCTGCTCCCCTGAAGCCCAGGGTAGTGAGTTTGCTGCACACCCTCCTTGCTGCCCTAAGGATTTTCAGTTCCACAGTTTCATGGTCACTGCAGCCAAGGCTGCCCTTGAGCTTCATGTTATCCACCAGCCTCTCCTTGTTTATGAGAACAAGGTCCAGCATAGCTCCTTTTCTCATTAGTTTCTCTACCACTTGGAGAAGGAAATCATCAGTGTATTCCAGGCACCTCCCGGATTGCTGATGCCATGCATTCCAACAGATATCAGGGTGGTTGAAATCCCCCATGAGGACCAGGGCTTATGAATGAGGTGTCACTCCAGTCCCTCTGTAGAGGACCTCATCTGCTTAGTCTTCTTGGTCAGGTGGCCTGTAGCAGTCCCCCACTATTTCATCACCTTCATCTGCCTTCCCCTTATACCTGACTCGTAAGCTCTCGGTCAGCTCCTCATCCATCCCAAGGCCAAGCTCCATGGACTCCTGCTGATGATGGATGTAGAGGGTGACAGCCACTCTTCTTCCCTGCCTGTATTTCATAAAGAGTTTGTATCCACAAAATGAGATCAGCATCAAGAGTCTTTCTAGTAAGATGCTGGCAGTGTGTTTGTGGGAACAGCAGGGTGTTTGGGAGGCAGTAAGCAGCTGAGGGACACAGAAAGCTTCCAAGATGAGTCCAGGGTGCAAAAGGGTACAGAAACTTTAGAAGGTTTAGCAAGAAGCAGACTTGAGCTGTTGAAGGTGAAGAAGCTGAATGGAGGCCCCCTTTACTGAGGAAATTAGGTACACAAGGGGAGCCAGTGGTCTGGATGCAGCAGGTGGGCATGTTCTCAGACATTTTAAACTTTTTTTTTTCTGCCCTCTACTGGATTTAGCATTGCTGCTGGTGAACTTTGCATGGTTTTGAACAGATTTGAAACCTGGTGCCTATGGCTTTTGTAAGTTACATATATCTGTAAGAATATGGTCAAGTCTGGCCAAGTTGTAAGCTTGGAAAAAATCTATTAGGCATGCTCTGAGCTGCTTTATAGTTTGGTGGCTGAAATATGCAAAGATTACATCCTCTTTGATTTTTCTTGAGGCTGGCCTGACTCCAGGCCCCGACTGGCCTGTCTCCACAGAAGAGATAAATAGACTCTAACCTCTCTGTTTCTGTATGAGGCTAGGCTACATGTCTGTCTGTGCAGTGATAAGCATTTTCTAGACTAGCACTGAAGGACCAAATGTACTTTTCCTTCAACCACAACTGCTTCTCTTTCTGCTTCAGAAGGGAGTCTTGTGGCCAGTGTTGACAGTAACCTCCCCTCTCTGATGGGCACAAAGACAAGGTGTGAGAAGACACTGCTTGGTTCAGATGTGGTAGGGATGAGAATGAGAGGCAAGGCCTGGAGCTGACCGTGTCTGGGAAGTCTGGAAGCTAGAGCAGAGATAGGAATCAAAGGAGGTGAGGGAAAAGACTAGAGCTGCAAGCTGGGGAATGCAGCAGAGGATGTGACGTGGGGAGATGGCACAGAGATAAGCCATGGAGGGCCAAGACTGAGGGAAGAATGAGATCTGCTAGGGGCTGGAGAATGAGGAGAAGTCTGGAATTGGCAGAACAGAAGGGGACAAGAGCATGAGATGTGGACAGACAAATAGAAGCATGGGGGAAAAGCGACAAATGTTAGGTAACTGAGGGAATGAAATAGGGAAGAGCCACTATGGTAGCAGCTGAAGAGGCTGGGGTGTGTGAGTGAGGAACTTGGGCCTGGGTCTGGGTGCAAGAGAGAGGGGATTGCAACAGGCTGGAAGGTTAAGAGCAAAGAGGGAATTGAGTTTGAAGTGTGAGATGGAAAGTTTGACCACATTCCCTCCAAAGCCTAGAAATATTAAACCCAGTATTTCTAAATTTTGCCATGTCTTTGATCTGAGCAGAAGAACGTGCCCTTCTCTGGCAATGACCCTTATCCCCCTCTGAGACTAGGAAGAGGTGACCAGCCACCACTGCTGTGGTTTAGTGTTCTAGCTGCAGTGGCAGAGGTGTGTGCAGAGGACCTTAAGATTGCTGATGCCCAGCGTGGGTGTCTGTACGATGCCTCACGCTGGAATTTCTGTTTGCTTTTTTAACAAGTAGTTCCGTCAGCAGCGGAACTAATGAAGCCTGGTTTCCAGCGGCTCTCTCCTGTGTGGATTCTCTGATGTCTAATCAAGGGTGAGCTTACTAGCCTTTCCCTCAGCAGGGGGCTCCAAGAGGGGCTCTTCTTTCACCAGTTGCATATTTTTATGAGATTTGTGATGACTTTAAGATCCTTACCCCCTTTTCCAGATTTGGTTGAACGCCAAGGAGGACAGGTGCACGTGCACATCCATATATACACATACAGTTTGTACACATAAAATTTGTTTTGTATATAAATGCTGTGCTTGGAGGTTAGGAAATGTTAGAATTGAGACTGACCAAATGCCTCAGGATATAACGAGGTAAAGGCTTGCATTATGGTAAGTTCTCTCCCTGCTGCTGAGATGTTGTAACTGCCTGTGTTTGCGTATGTGAGCGTGCTCTCCATTCATCATAGTAGAAGGAATTAACAGCAAAGGTTCTGCAGTCATGAGTTTGAATTTTAGCATGTATTACTTGCATGTCAATGAGTATGCACAAAGGAATGAGGGGAGGCAGTTGGTTTCATCTGGGAAAAGAGAACTTCAGAACTATTTTCTATCATGCACCTTATCTGATCACACCTTAATTTGGCCCTGTTGAGTCAATGCACTTTGATACCATCCTTGATTCTGGGATTATGTTTTGTGTACATAATGGCCTGTCTGAGTCCCACATGTTTATGCAGAGAGGCTGAAAGGAGTGTTTTATTTAAAAAAAAAAAAAAAGTTGCAGAATTGAGAGGGATGATTTAGGAAAGGGATTTGACTGCTAGTCTGAAGGACTGTAGATTACACCTGCCTCTGCTATGGGTTTGCTATGGTATCCTGCAGCCATGTAGTTTGGGCCTGCAGATAATCTTGTCTTGAAGTGTGTGCAGATATGAATGCAGTCTAGTCTTCAGTGGATTTGCATTTGCTGCAGGCTAAAAATGACCACAGGCAGTTATCCCAAAATAATTAACATTTGGCGTTTCCAAAACGGTAATCTCTTCTCAAATATCATGTATTACATGTTACATGTCAGACCCTGTTTTGCTTTGAGAAGCCTTGTATCTCATAGCTGTAGCACAGCAATCTAGAGGAGCTGTGATTTGAACATATACAATATGAATTCTCCTTTAAAGGAAAAAAGTGGCCACAGGAATCAGTTTGGCCACTTGGAATCAGTGGGTGTGTCTGTCTTACCATGTTTCATTCACTCCTCTATTTTTTGTCACTCCCTTCCCTCAGGAAAAAACAAAGCAGTGCCATTGTGAGGGTAGATGAGTGCTTAAGGAGCGCTGATACTTGTGTGGTGTGTACAACAGATGAGTGGTTCTGCTTCAGGAGGCTGGAGTTGCTTGTGGTCAGCAAGGCTTGAGGCTGTACACAGGGTGGTGAAGACAAAACCACGGATGTTTTAAGCATCCCTGCAACATAGCAAGGATGCAGTTCTGTGGGAACGGTCGATAAGGCTCTGTCAGAATGCACCTGCATTGCAGAGCCAAATTGTGGTGACAGAGATGACCTTCACTCTGGCATTTCCAAATTTGCTAGTGCTTTCTCATGGGCCTTTTGTGGTTGTGTTTTTGTTTTGTTTTTTATTTTGGCTTTTGCATGTTATCACTCTCCTGGGAAACGCCTTGCTGTGCTTTGTTTTTTGGTTGATCTTTTGCTCTAATGGTGACCAATCTAAAATATTGGTGGACAAGGTCTTAGGCCTGATGTTGTTCAGTGATTTGGAGGTCAACAGAAAGTCATGGCTGATGATTTACCGATAGAAGCAATGCTGGTGGGTAGCTAAGGAAAAACAAGCAGGGAAGCTTTCTGTGGTTGCTAAACTGGAGCTATTTGAACAAAATATGTTTTGACACAGCCCAGTGGAAGACTTGGCCTTTTAGGTAATACTGTGTAACTTCATCAGCAGTCAGGGATGGAGGCCTAGGTGTTTGGGCACGGTGAAAACAGTATCAGACAGAAGTGTCCTGTTGGATACTACTGAATGACTTTGATCTAAAGATAAAGAATATAGGGGAACAGTATCCTGGAAAGCAATGGCTGTGAAAAAGACTTTCAGGAATTAAGTGGCATCATGGGAGCTCCCAGTAGGAGGCTCTGATGGAAGAGGGTAAATGCAACTGTTGGAAGCATAGATACTGGAGTCATTACAAGAAGACAAGGAACTAGTGATGTATGCTGAAATACCATGAAATTCTGGGTTGGTACTTTCAAGAACATTTGGAAAAATGGGCAAAATGCAAGAATGTCCTCAGTTCTGAGAATTGGAAAAGTGCTGTGAGCATTTAAACCCACTTGCTGCCTTGCCAGGAAAGTATGCTTTTCTGAGGCCTAATCAAGCCAGCAAATGACTGAAGGACTGTGGAAATCAGTCCTCTAATGTTTCTGAGCATAGCTGATAGATTTGATAGTATGTGTGGCAGTGGTGTAAACTGGTAAATGGAAGCATGATGTTAGCTGCTGAATAGGAATTGATGCTGGGTGTAGAGGTGTGGAAGCAGAGGCACAGTTAATGTGCTTTTATTTGGCATCTTCATATGCTCAAGCTTTATTTAGGTCTTACTTGACTTTTCTAGCTGTTTGTCTTGAAGGTTAGTTCTGTCTTCTTTCCCCTGCCTTTTACAAAATATTAGCAAGAAGATGTTTAATTTCAGCTTTAAAAAAATCAGGGAATGTGAGGGTTAAATTAGCATTTATCATGAACTGTGCCTCCATTATGGTGCTATGCTTGCATTAGTTACTTCATTAACTCTGCATTGCAAAAGCAATACATTTCTTTCCCTGCTAAATGAACTGCTGACTCTGACAGCCTAAACTTACTCTTAGAATCTAGTTTAACTCACACCTTCAAGATCTGTTTTTTATTTTTCTTTTAAACTTGTGGTCTAACTTGTGTTTGTAGCTGAAGAGAATGAGCAAGGGCTTACTTAACTTCTAAGACTAATATTTCAGTGGATAACAGGAACTGGAATTCTCAAAGCCATGTAAAAACGTGCATAGTTTTCACAGCTGTGATACTGATCAGTTAAGCACTTGACTGAAAAATGGTGTTAATCCATGTTATGGAAATTTTACTATGCACTGGCATTTGAGATGGTATTTTATCTCATAACAGCATCTGATGAATGAAGTAGAACGTTCCATGAAAAGTAGGAAAAAAAAAGGTACTGTGTGACACAGTTGTAGTCTAGTTGCTATAAGCATTTTCTTTATGACTCATCATGATGATTTTTCTCATGAGAGCAGAATTAGAATTGTACATTCACCTTTTACTGGCATTCCATGATTTTTCAGGGTATTTGTGTCTTAACATGAACATCCTCTGAATGTCTCACTTTATTTCCATGCAGATTCCCTATAGAAAGAAAGGATTATAAATATTGAAAGGGTTACTTTTGATCCCTAGCATATGGCTGGGTACTAAATTAACTATTTATGTGAACCTCTGTGTTATTAAGACTGTATTCTCCTAAGCTGTCTAAATGTGCAGAGCCATAACAAGCAGCTGTAGGGATGTTGTGTCACACTGTTAATGGGAATGCTGCAGTCATTTTTGTCACTGTATTCTTTCACAGCAAGTAAAAGTAGTGGTAGCAAACTGGGGAGAAAAGATTAAAAATGGATATTAAACGGGCAGAGGGTGATCAATTATTTCATATAATGTTTTGTTCATACTTAGCAAGGAGCACTCCCAACTCTTCCTCTCCCCAGCAAGGAGAAGTAAAATCCTGAAACACTACCAGTGTCAGATGTGATGTTCTCATTATCCGTAGAGGTTTAACATTTACTTCATCCATATTTGCCCACTAGAGGGCTGATTGCATCGTCCCCTTTCATATTTGATGTTGTCTGAGGCAGAATGTGAAGCCCTCTATTAAATGGATCATTTGGTCCCTTGAAAATGCCTTATACCACAGAATATAAAACTCTGGGAAATGCAGCTTTCTGCTGTATTCCAGGGCTTTTTTTAAGTCATAAATTTGTTCATGCTGTATACATTCTTGCCTTCTCAGGGCTGATGCTAACTAGATGATCAGAAAACGAGTCCTTGCAAGATGTTCTTTTTAAATGTTGTTTGAAAAACAATACTGGAATGTCCATAGCTGCTAAAAAAAAAACCCCACCCCTCTCTTCTGAATATTTTTTTCAGGGGTGTGTTTTTGCTAACAGTCAGATTTATCTTCCATTTTTATGCAGGTGTTGGAGAGGTTTTGAAATACCTTTTTTATAATTATTTTATTTTGAAAATGGAAAGGGATGTTCGGTCTCTTTCTCTTCATTGAAGTTTATTTTAGGGAGTTCCTGACCTGAAGGCAGATACCTGACAAAGCAGGCAACTTCTCTGCATCCTTTACTTAGGGAAGATAAAGTAGATGGCTTTATGGCACTACAGATTTAATTCATAGAACTACACAGACTTGATGACATAGGAAAGTTCATGAATTTTTCAGAACATAATAGACTGTTTAGAATACATAGTCATGTGAACAGCACAGAAGAGATTAGTGTCAAGCATTGTGTTTATGTAAGTTTAGATGACTTCAGGGTAGAATTTTCAGCAAGTAATCCTGGGCTTCCTTGGAATTAATTAAGATCAAGTTAATGTTTTAGACAGTAAAAATGTACCCATCTGTTTTAGAGTGAGATGAAACACATCTGAAAAACCAGTGTTGTAGAAACCAATGTAATTGAACAAATTCCACTCCTGCATCCTGCCTGCCAACAGATCAACAGACAGGCCCAAGAGCAGGCTGACCTGGGGTGCAGGTGGGGTGTGTGAGCCAAGGCAGGTGAATCCAGGCTAGAGCCTTCTCTTCTGTGTACATAGACTAGAGTCTTAGTACCACCTAGGAGCAAGAGTACCCACGTGAGGGGTGCATGCCTACCCAACACCCAGATATTATCACAGGTCTCTCCCTGGTCCCAGCATGTCAAGAATCAACTAACTGTCTTTTCCAGAAGGGTACATGGAGCTGCAGACACCTACAACGGGAAAAAACAGCTCCTTTTGTTTGTCTGCCAGCTCTTCCTGAAAAGACTTAGAAGTTTCAAGGAGTGCTTTGTGTGTCAGTACTGAAGGCACAAACTCTGCTCTGTGTTGCCACAACCCTGAGCTGCCTCCCTGACTGTTTTATAGCACCATGAAGAGTTTTATTTAAACTAAAGCAAAAAGGTATTTTTCTCAGAAAGGTAGTTGGCTTTTCAAAGTATTGATCGTAGGGGCCAAGTGATTGAGACCATACTATAGCCTCTGAACTTTGTTCCAAAGATGCATTATTCTTATGGTTGGAAACATCCTGTTTCCTCTTGGATTTTTAAACTTCTGCTGTCAGTTACTGTTTCTCAGTGTACCTTTCTTTGCTCATAAAACAAGCCCATAATAATTGATATTTTCCTCCCAACTTAGATTTATATGGGTATTGACCAAGCTATCTTTTAAGCTTTTCTCCAAACTTAGGTGGACTTGGCTCAGTGAATCTTTACTGCAAAGCCAATTTTCCACCTACCATCATTCTTCAACTTTGCTGAACTTGTCTTAATTTAACAATAATTGTAGACATGCTGCTGCAGGAATAGTCACACCATTTCTGTTTATAAAAATGATACCTGCTATTCCCCTTCGGTTTGGTTAGCCATATTAGCACAGCACTGCACTAAATTTGTTCTCAATTGAACAGTTTCTTACCAGAGGACTTGATATTGTGGAGTAGAGCTCAACTGAGAGTAATGGAAGTCAGCATCTGCTGAGAAGGAGCTTGATAAAAGTTGTGTGGGATTATGCTGTAATTGCTTGCATTAGCAAGGAAATGGAGTTGGTAGCTCAGAGATATTTTTCAGTTCAGTATTCACCTCAAAGGTTTTTGTAGCACTGCTGCTTTCAAAGATACAATCCTCATTGTGTAAGCATGGCTTAACTGCAAAATGCATATGCTATATTCAAGTCTAGCTATAAACATTTTGGAAAGTGAAACAAAACTGCAGAAATGTTTGGAGACAGTTGGGTTTATAAACCAAGAGCTACGTGTTAAAAAAGTTGATTCTAATGTTCCCTTTTACTCCTTGCATCTCTAATAGACCTAGGGATAAACAGCAAAATTGCTTCTTTGTGTTGATTGCAGAAGGGATTGTTGTATGTGTGAGGGGGGGATTTCTGTGAGGATGTGTTTAGCTTGCATGTTCTGTTAGGGTTTGCAATTAAAGTGGATTAAGAGAAAGACGAAGGCAGGAAATCTGGGAACAACTATTGAGGATGAAAATGAATGTAAAAAAAAACAAAACAAAACAAAACAAAAAAACAAACCAAAACACAATAATGGAGAATAAAAAGATGGTACGTCAGGTGTTTGGCAGAGTGCTTGCTAGGGAGGCATGGCTTTCAGTTAAATGGCTTAGAATCCAGCCATAGCTTGGAGGAACCTGTGGAAGGTCAGGTAGGTGCTGGATAAATATTGCCTACATTACATACGCTAATCAGGCTGCACACTTCAGAAAGCTTCTGGCTCCAGTGTAAATAGCCACAACGTTCTCATCACAATAGATATAATGAAGTATCCTCCTGGAAGGAGATGGATATGGGGAAGAGCAGGATCAACTCTGAGACTTGTCACTAAACTTGTAAAAACTTCTAAAACTTGAGGAAATTCCCAGACAAAACCAGAAGTCAATCTGCTGTGAAGGTTGAAGTCTTGTTAGCCAGACTTTTTCTGGGTAGCATTTTTTCTCTGAAATGTGACACTGGAAGTTCCAAGTGCAGGAACTTTTGTCTTGCTTAATTTTGTCTTGCTTAATTGAAAAGTCTGCAAATGGAAAAACAGAGAAATCATAACTCTGCCCCTTGGTTGGCACGTATTTGGAGGGAAAAAAAAAAAAAAGTCCAGTAACTTGGGTGCAACTTCTTTCTCTCTGTCAAATTATCAACCACAAAAGCTTTTACTGTTTTGAACTGTAATGTTGATGTGTCACAATGGAGGAAGAGTTTTTAATAGCAGCATCCATAGCAGATAGCTGCTGACTGCTTCTTCCTGTTCAAAGGATCTGTGTGACCACATAAGTTTCTGATCGATGTGGGAACAGATGGATCCACACTCCTTGACAAAACTTTTGCATCCCATCAGTAAGATTGAAATTATGAAAGCCCATTAGACTAGTGAAATACCACATTTGATATCCAGAGTATCTTTCTGAGACCTGCCAGAAAAGCAGCACTGGTGTTATTTTTGGCATTTTTTTATTCTAAATACTCGAGTGTCTTTTCCAAAAATTGGAGCAGAGTTAAGTGGGTTTGGTCATAACTGCTTTTGCAGACTTTGCAGTACATGGAACTAAACTTTGTTAGTAAGATGAGCCTTAACCTGGGATTTCCGGGTTTTCCAACCTTTTTTTGACTGAAATAAATCATAGCTGAACAAAGTGGGGTTTGTCTGGGAATTATTCCTGTCCCTCTCAGATTGCTTTTGGAAAATTTCCGAGGCACTGCCCTGTCTCCCTTGAAAGCCAACAAATTAAGCCCTTTGATTCTTCCAAGACCTTTACTTGTCTGGCTACAAGGTATCATTTGGTGTCTTCTGCCAATTCCTAGCTTAAGTTTGACCTTTTGGGACCGGAGTACTTGCAGCCAAGCACAGTGTCCCAGATGAAACCTCCTCAGAACCAGAGTGAGAAAACGTCCCTTCTTCACTTAGTGTGGAAGCCCCCGTCCAGTTAGTTGATAGGTATTGGGGCTCGCCCCCACGTGACACTGTCTCTTCCCCTCGTCCCGGTCGTAGGTGCCGGATGTGTTCGCTGACCTTCTACTCCAAGTCGGAGATGCAGATCCACTCCA
>NW_008622387.1:518-60661 GCF_000691845.1 Merops nubicus | reverse complement strand
TCCTTCTCCCAAGCCTCCGGCGGGCGGGCGAGGCGCTGGAACTCGCGCCCACCCTCGGCATCGCGGCCGGGCTGGTCGAGAGGTTAGGTTTTAGAGGCAATAAGGCTTCTGTAATTCCTAAAGTGCGACTGAATTATGTTTGCTGTGTTTTAACAAGTTCTGTGACTGAGAACAGCAGCAGAGGCATTTTGGCAGGGCAGTGACAATGATTTAGTCCACTTCTATAATTCGGTTTAAGGCAGGTTTTTCTCTGTTACTGTTATGGTTGTCTTTCTTTCTTTATTTTTTTTTTTTTTCTCCCCCTCATGTTAATCATTCTGTCTTCCAGCACTGTGGAAAAACTTTCTTCATTTCAAAATGTAATGGAGACTGTCCGGTTCACAGACTTTCATACTGGATGTTCCAAGATTTATTGTTATTTAGCCATCTATTACAGGAACCACCCCTGAAGTAGTGAACTCTCCCAGAAAAACTACTTGCTTCTTAGAAAGTGATTCATGTATGATCTGAACAAGGCAGTTCTCTTTCACCACCAGCTATCTCGAGGCATGAATGCCCATAGCAGGCAGGAAAATGTCTGTAAAGTGTTTTAGTGGCGTGGGGAGCCTTGGGGTAGCTGTCACTGTTTCCACTCTCTAAACAATTTTAATGTCATTAGCAAGTGTGGTTATGTACAAACTGCTTTCTAGGGGGTTCCTAGGCTGGATATCAGAGCAGGGCTTTGTACTGAGTCAAAGGGTGGGTTGAGTTTATGACACAGTTTAAGCAGAAACAGAAGAGCAGCCCTACAGTAGAGCAGCACGTCGTAATTCATTCAGCGTCGTTCTGCGATAGCTGCGCAGGGAAGTACTCGCTCCTTACCACTTTGATTTGAGAACATCTTTCAGGGTCACCCACGAGTAAGTAGCTGAACGTAGAGAGCATTAACCCTGTTTTCTTTGCAGCTTTTTGGTGTTGTTTTAAACAAAAAGGAAAAGAGAATGGAAAAGGAAAAGAGAGGCTAACTGGTGGGTTTCGCTTTAAGTGTAGGCTACTTTTTAAAAGCCTTCATTTTTTTACTTAACCGTTTTAGTTTTTAAAGAGGAAGGATCTACGCAGAAAAGATAACTATGCACTAATTTGGTACCTTGTTAAAAATAAGATGTATTTACTCTTTTTCAACCCGGAGCTGATTTAGTACCAGTTATGTCTCCAGATAGATGTAATTACAAAGACTTCAGTAAATATCTTGGTTTGTGAGCACTGTTTAGTTTCTGTGATCAGGTATAAACTCACAACTGTATTTTATTGTTAGGTTTTAATAACATTTTAAATAATAGAAAAGTTCTGTGACTGATGAAAAGGCTTTTTTCTATCCCATAAATCTGCAACGTGATCGTAGCACAGAGGCAGGAGGGGAGGGGTGTGGGAAGGCTTGCCCAGAGACATAAAGCGAAGTAAGTACCACTTTACAGAGCACAGCACAGAGACAGAGACCATCTTTGGAAGCCTTTTTTGGGGACCAGGTTGAGTCCCAGCTCCTGTCTTGTTCTCTTCATAGGGCGGCTGCCCTCTGCTGTCTAAAAACGCCTTTCCAGTGTTGGAGTTGCTGTAGTGGTGATGGGGAGATAGGGGAGGGAGGATTGCAGGGAGAAATCGTTTCTCTTCTCAGCCCTGATGATGCTTTCAGAGGAAGCAGAAAAGCTGTTGGGCGCACAGGCCCTTCATGAGGTCGCTGTGCTGACAGGCACAAGGGAATCTTCCTGCTTCTGTAAATAACAACTGACAAGACACTTCTAATTTTCCACTGACAGCTAAATAAACCAGCCAAAGGCCAGAACTGGCTCAGTTAGCGTGAATGGTTTTTAGATCAAAGAAGTGGCATGAGTGGTGTAATTTGGACAGAGATTTCATCTATCAGGAAAGCTTCAGATGTCATTTGTGGGAATAACTTTCAAGTGTTTTCCAGTTTTGGGCCATCAAAAATTATGCAATTCTGATTAATTTTTAAAATGGCTTGTATTTTCCAGCATGAATTGTCCATTAGGTGTAAAGCAACACATTCTATAGAGCTGAATTTAAACATGTCCTGCTTGTTAATGGAAAAATTGCCAAGGGAATGTCTGGTCACTTCTGGAAGAGTACCTGCCTCTGTGGGCATCAGTAACAGCAGCTCTGTTCATCTACATCTGTTTTTTGGAATGGAAATGTTTTTATATCCTTGCATGAGTTGATACTTTGAACATTTTGTGCTTTAATTATAGCCTCCATTCCCAAAGAGGATGCTACCAATGATGGAAGAATCCAGGCCCAATATTTGAGTTGGACACCTTTGGGTTTAGCAGTGTGTAGCTTCTGAAGTCTTTTTTGGTGCAGCTTAGGGTTGTATTATGCCTACAAAAGCTGCTGGAGAATTCCTACAAAAAGCATTGGAGAGAATGATTTTTCTTTTTTATTCTTAGATAGCTGTGGTCATCTCCTGTGTGATTTGCTTTGGTTTACTCATCTGAGGTATTTCAGGAATGATCCTGCGGTTGTGATCAGTGTAACCTCAGCAGGGTTTTAAATATGTGTAAGCTCAACATAATCGTGAAGTTTTGTTTGAATAATCTTTGTATGAGGGAGATCCTGCCTGCCTCCGTGCCCAGGGTGCAATGCCTCCTGTGGTGATTCAGCTGTATGGCTAATATTCAAATAAACCAAAGTCACACATTGTCTTGACACAGTACGAGTGCACGCTGTTCTCTGCAGTCTGAGGCACTCTGCCTGTGGTTCATAAACACATTTACAGTCCCGTTTGCCTCCCTGTGCTCAGAGGGGGGTGGTTTGCATCTCTAATTAATTGAGTTTATAAAGGAATAAGCCAGTGTGTTAACTGAAAAATCCCTCAGGAATTGTAAACTTGCTCATTAGCTGCCCTCGTGTAATCGTATCACCCTTTCTCGTGTAAGCCAAGGGGAGAGCACATGCTACCTGGAGCAGAAACCTTCCTCTGGTATGAGTTGCAAGGGGGAGTGAGTCTTCCCTGTGGTCGTGTTCTGGAACTCAGCTCCTGGTCAGGTCATCTTCTGTGTCTGCTTGCCTGTTCCCACCAGCAGCTTCGTGTCTCTGGCTATTCATGCCAATACAAAAGCCAAAACTTCCCACTTGATGTCAAGTGGGAATTGATGGCTCAGCACATCTAAGGGTTAAACGCCCCTTAAGGACATTTTAAAAAAAACCCCGAAAGCGTAAAGGGTTGTCAGTGTTAACCTGGGAGACTTGTTTGAAGAGACAGATTAAGGCATCCCTGGGCGACTTGACCTAGGTGAAGATGTCCCTGCTTGTGTAGGGAGGTTGGACCAGATGACCTCTAGAGGTCCCTTCCAGCCTAAACCATTCTACATATCTCTGATCAGTTTAACACTGGGAAACGTGAAGCACTTAATGATAGCTGGCTCCATTCAAATGGCTTGACCCTTACTATATTACAGTTGCTTAGGAAGCTGTTACTTGGCAAGGTAGACTAATCATGCAATGTTTGGGTGAGTAACTGGGCTTCCTTTTGCTCTCCACAGAGCGGCGTTCAGAATGGCGGGCTTGCCCACTCTCATCCTCCTTTTGTGTGCTGCTAAAGACGTGACGACCTCCAGTTCTCACTGGAAGCCAACGTGGCCATCTTACAGAGTTCCAGTTATCCTGCCGCAGTCTACCCTTAACTTGGACAAGCCACAGTTTGATGCTGAAGCCCGGCTGGAAGTGGTATCTCCCTGTGGCCCCGCATGCCACAAAAGTTCTCCGCTGCCAACTTACGAAGAAGTGAAGAACTACCTGTCCTATGAAACCTTGTATGCTAATGGTAGCCTCACTGAAACTGAGGTGGGCATATATATTCTGAGCAGCACTGGTGATGGGTCTCAAGGCAAATCTCGAACTAAGAGGCAGATCTATGGCTATGACAGCAGGTTTAGCATTTTTGGGAAAGACTTCTTATTGAATTACCCATTCTCAACATCAGTGAAGTTATCCACAGGTTGCACGGGGACGCTGGTGGCTGAAAAGCACGTTCTCACTGCCGCTCATTGCATCCACGATGGCAAGAGCTACGTCAAAGGAGCTCAGAAACTGCGTGTGGGGTTCTTGAAGCCCAAACTGAAAGATGGCAGCAAGGGGGCCAATATCACCAACTCGGCAATGCCTGAGAAAATGAAATTCCAGTGGATCCGGGTGAAACGGACACATGTCCCCAAAGGATGGATCAAAGGCAATGCCAATGACATTGGCATGGATTATGACTATGCCCTGCTGGAGCTGAAGAAGCCTCATAAAAGAAAGTTTATGAAGATAGGTGTGAGCCCACCAGCAAGACACTTGCCTGGAGGGAGGATTCACTTCTCTGGCTACGACAACGATCGTCCGGGAAACCTGGTTTACCGTTTCTGCGATGTCAAAGACGAAACGTACGACCTGTTGTACCAGCAGTGCGACGCTCAGCCTGGCGCGAGTGGATCTGGGGTGTACGTGAGGATGTGGAAGAGGCAGAATCACAAATGGGAGCGTAAAATTATTGGAATATTTTCAGGCCATCAGTGGGTGGACATGAATGGCACCCCGCAGGATTTCAATGTAGCTGTTCGCATCACACCCCTCAAATACGCACAGATCTGTTACTGGATCAAAGGCAACTACCTTGACTGTAGGGAAGGATAAAGACAATGAAAATCCTTGGAAGCACTTAATGACTGGTTTTAATTACTCATCTGAGGAAAGGCTAGACTTCTGCTGCAAATGTGTGCGATACGATCTTGTAACATTGGGCTGTGATCGGCAGCTTCTCGAGCAAACCACCTTGTTCTTAGGGCAGGGGCTGTGCGGTGCTGTCGTTACAGCTCAAAACTGGGGAGAAAGGAACATCTGCTGGGTGGGAAAGGGGCAGGTGGACTTGCTGAATTTGCAGCTGAGCAACTGAAGATTAATTAGGGGCGGATCAGTAAACAGTACGAAATCAGAACCGTCTCCAAAGAGTCTTATAAAAGGGACGCTGTTGACTGTCTCATGCCTATGATGTTTGTTTTAATAAATCCTAGGATTAGTAGAAATGCTTTGATCTGAACTTTTAAAAGAAAATATTTCTGTGCTGTTGGGGGCTGAAGAGGGACATTTAATGGTGTTTGCAACCCAAACATTACAGCTTTGTGTTCCTGCATGAGAAAGGGAGTGTGAAAAGGGCAAGGCATGCGCTGTGGGAGATGAATGCCACACAAATAGTGTGAAGGGTAAATAGCTGCATAACACTTCTTCTTTCAACCTGAATGATTTGAGGCTCTGTTAGTAACATAGTTAAGAAAAACGGTTTTTGAGCAAACAGACCTTGACGTTGCAAGGACTTGACCGTGAAGACGGTCTTGGTCGTATGAGCAGTGCCACTGGCATCCTGCTTTGGAAACACAAACCATACGGGGGCTCAAATCTTTACAGCAGCTGAGGCACAGTGTTACGCCTCGCAGGATCCTGATCAGTATACTGTTATAGAAAGCATATGGGGACAGAGGCTTGTTTTCTTTTATGACCTTAGGTCTTTTAAGGAAAATCTTGTGTCAGCAGCTCAGATTTTCAGAGGGGAAGCCTGTCTTTGGTCTTGCTGGTCATCTGAATTGCTGCCTGCAAAGCTGGTAAAGAGAGAAGCAGGAGAAGGTTTCTACTGAGTTTTCCCCCTTGTTGAAGATCCATGCTGTTCTATCTGAAAATACACCAGGTGGAGGGACCCCACATTTATAAGTGTCTCTTTGTTGTATCCCTTTGGCAATGTAATTTGTACAGCATCTTCACTTCTGTTTCTTGTGTTGTTTGGAAGGGGAATCTTCCTCCCCATCAAGTTGTTGAGTTACAAATAATTCTTGGCAAATGCACACTTCAGCAATTCTGCAGCTGGAATGGAGCCCCGTGATAGCACTGTAATTTGAGTTTGCTATGACATGATGCTCTGCTGTCTCTTACAGATAACAGTGAGTTACATTTTTCCCATAACAGGGTTGGAATTTAAAACAAAACCTGTCTTCTGTATCTAAAATCAGTTCAGCCAGATACTTGCAGCTCAGCGAACAGTGTTGGGAAGTCAGTGTGGTGTGTAGAGTGTTCCTCAGGTGGATTGTACCACTCTGTTCCAGTAATGTGGTTAACTCCATGCCGCCGTGCCAATGTAATTTTTTTTTTTGACAGGAGGGTAGACACTGTCACTGGTTCCATTTTCTCTTCCATCCATCTCTCACTGTCTCCTGAAGCTTACCAAGTTGCCTGTGACACTCGGTGCTGTGGGGCAAATGGGTGTCTCTGGTGTGAAATGGCAGAGCTGGGAAGGAATGACTCTAAGCAGAGCTGCCCTGTGCTATACAAGGAAAATGTTAATTCAACTAAGCCTTTCTTACACTCTACTAATTACTATGGCATTTGTAAACATATGCCTGATGGTGCTTTATCTTTGTCGTGGCTTTGGCTCTAGTTCTGAAAAACACTTCTTGCTAGAGCTGCCTATGATTATTATTTTTATAGGTGCAGCATACAGAAACATGGACCCTCATGTGGGCTTTTGGTGCACTCAGATAACGAGCAGTTACTAATGCTTTGAAATATGAATAATCACCATATGTATTGACGGACTATTTCTGCCTTTTTATTTTAATTTCCTTTACTTTATGGCTGTTATCTGGAGCACTTTTGTTTGAATGTATCACAGTGAATAAAGAAAAGTTACGGAATTTCAATGCAGACATTCTTGTATTTGTACTGTACTTGGGTTGCACTTTCAGTCTCCTTTCAGTTATTTATTTGGAAGGATGGTCAGATACAGAACAGATGTACTTATCTTATATCCTCAATGCTGTTTATTTTCCTTCAGTCTTCTTCTATCCCCACCTCTTATAGAATAATTTTTTTTTTTTTTTTAGTAGACTTAATTACTTTGTCTTTGGACAGTAATAATCAGTCTGAGCTTTCATATAATTGTTGCAGTTCCAAAGCCAGTCATAAGCTCAGATTAGTTAAAGCTGAAAATGACCTATTAGACTAAAGAGTCACATTTCTATTATTAACTTTAGGGTTGATAAACTATGGAGGAAGTTGAACCAGTCAGTATAAGGTCATAAATAGATCCATCTTCTTTTTCTTTTAGTTGATGAAGTAAGAAGAAAGCTCCTCTGAAGCCAACAGTGAGACCCACAGTTTCTTTGAGGAACACTGGAGTGTAGGAATGTGCTACTTTGTGATTTGAGAATTGCTGTCCATACACCTTTCCTGATTTCTGGGTGTGTGTGCTATGGCATGGAGGCTTGAGAACATCAGGCGTGGCTTATGGGACGTTTCCCATCCACTGGTCCTCTGTTCTCAACTGCTTTGTTGAGCTGTAGGCTGAGATCTTTTGTGCAGAAAGCAAATGAGCTTGAGTAATGTGAGCAAGACTGAGAAAAAAACAAGTGTGCAGCAATTTAGTGTAATCAGGGGTGGGAGAGTCTCTTTCTACTGTACACCCTATGTAAACATTGCAGATTGTTTTTGGAAAGAAAAGGGAATCTCAGATAACACGGGCAGAATTGTGCTAAAGCTCAGCATTGTTTCACCTGGGCCCACCTGAGCTGATGGTAACTTTGCCAGTGTATTCACTCAGAGAGGGGTTGGGCCACTGCTGAGCAGGTTTGGAAGTTGCATTCTGAGTATATTTGCTTTGATGCTGTAAACTGGGCACTTTTAAAACCAGACCTTTAAACCAGGAGCAGGATAGCCAGGCAGCCAACACAGTGCCTCGAGGAAACACAAGTAACTGAACTGTATAGATGCTAGAAATGTCATTGTCCAGCTGATGATGACTGCTGACAATCTGCAGAACCGAGTCAAGTGCCTCATTATTCTTGTGTCTTAAGGCAGGCCAGCAGATGGGTATGGAGGGGCTGTTTTGGCTGTGAATGGAAAGGATTACAATCTTTTGCATCTTTAAGCATCTGACATATGAAAACTTCTGTAGAATGTGATATAACTCCTGTGGAGAACAGTGCTGGAGGTGGAAACGGAGGTCTCGAGGAAGCACGGACCGTGCTGAGCCCTTCCAGGGCAGCCAGTGAGCTTAGCCTGCCCAAGACTGCGGAGTATCACCAAGTTTCTTTCTCAGAGGAAAGGTATTTTCCTTGCATCTGCAATTGTTTTGGAACTGAATTCCCAGGCTTGCCTGTTTAGTGGGCAGCCCTTGCCTTAAAAGTTGCATTCTGAACTCCAAGCAAGTATAATACATGCTTGAAATTCTTCTCCGTGTTTCCACTTAATCTGCCATTTGTTAGTGGGTTTTGGGAGCTTGCCAACGCAATATGCACGGGCCTTGAGAAGAGAGGCTTTCAAAGAGTGGGTAAAGTACGATGGGAGGGTAACGACTGCTTTGCTCTCCTGGAGTGAAAAGGAAGTGTTGGACGGAGAAGAGTGAAAGGGCAAAACGGCACATATCACACGGGCAGGATTCCGAGGGAGTCGGGAGGATAATGCTGGTCATTCCCACTCCCTCTTCCACTAGGGAGAGAATAAGGACTTTGGAGCTGAAGTACATCAAGCCTCTTAAAATCAGGGTGCAAATGCCAAATCTGAGGCAAACGCGGAGCACCCCAATATGACAAGTTTAGACTGTGACTTAAAGGTATGCAAGAAAAGTGTAAGCGTCAGTGACATGAGAATTAAGAAGCTGATCTTTTCTTCCCAGAAGATGTTTTTTCCCGTCTCACATGACAACTGTTAGGCTGCATGTAGTTTGTGCCTGCTGTTAAAGGGTGTGTGGGCTTTGGTAGGTAAATGATTAAACAAGACAAGAAGAGAATCCTCACAGCATGCCCCAAACACTGTTATCAACACCGATTATTCCCAGGATAAAATCATCAGTGATGCTTTGGGTGTGGACTGATTTTGAACTAAATGGGAATAGGTTGAGTCACAAAGCAAGCCCATACTGCTTTTTATCTAAAGATCTCTAACAGTAATTTTGCAATTGCGGCTCAAGGGGAGACAATGGATTTTCAACTGCAAATGTTTTATGGACCATATTTGGTTTTTCTTAACAAGAAAAACTAAATAGAAGATAAGCATGCATCAGCAGAGATCTACAAGAAGCTAAGCACTTCTATTATTTCACTAAGCAAATGATCATGATATAAAATACTCCCATTTAGATAGCACATATAATGAAAATACCTGATACTTGTTAACTGACGTTTGCTCATTTGCACTTGTTTCAGTTTCAGAAATCAGTGTTTGTGGCAATTTGGTGCACAGAGTATTTTTCTGTCAAGCCTGGCCAACTCCGATACAAAGAGCATGTTCATGAAATACTGATGTGATGGGACTGTGAAGGTTGTTAGCTCTTATTGGAGTGACAGGAGCAATAAGGTATAATAATTTTTTCCAGCTTATCCTAAACAATTTCCTGTAACTTTCATGCCACATTATCGTAGATTTGGTAATTTTCCACAGGTTGCATACATTAAGAAGTTAATATAAAGCTGATTTAAATTATTTCTTGTGTATCCCCTTGCCTGTGAAGCCAGATGTATTTACTGCTATGGGCAGATCAGAAGAGGGCAAAAATGTCTCATTTGCAAAAGTTCATTAAGGCTTGTATAACATAAAGTTCAGATTCTGAGCTGAAGTTGAACTCTATTTGCCATCATATAGGAAGGGGTAGATGTAAATGGGGTAATTCAGATGAGTTTAAACCTAAGCTAGCTAGAAAACAGTTCCTTTTAGGTCTTTTCCCACTGTTTTCATCTTCCTTTTCCATTCCTGCCCATCCTTGGAAAAGAAGACTTCCTGTGTCAAAAAAGAATGGAGAGCCTTAAAAATGAGGGGATAAGGTGCACTTCAGGAAACCTATTCAAGTGGTATGTTTGTGCTTTCCTGCTGCAAAAAGGTTGCCTACACAATGGCTTGACTGTTCTGATGGTTCTAGGACAGGCAGGTAGCACTTGCTGTGGTTTTGACCAAAAATTTCCTCCTGCATCAAAGAAACCTTTCTGATAAAAACTTGTCAGAAATCAGGATGCTTCAACAAAGCTTCAGTTTTTGCAAAATGCTGTAAAAGACTATTTTTCTAATGAATTCCCAGTCAGACCTTGCTTTAATTAACTTTTCCTGTAGTGGTGTTCTTGTCCCCATGGGAAGGAGAACGGTGTCCCTGCTTGGAAGATGATACCATGGCTTATCAAGAGCATTCAACAAATCATCTTGTCCAAAAGTCATGTTTTACCTGAATTTGTTGCGATCTTTTCCACCCTAAGTGGAGCACAGAAGGGCTTCTTTCGTTGGTGATGGGGAGGGGAGCCCGTGGGGGGTGCACACCACTGCAGTGTAGGGTCAGCCGACCGTGGGACCGGAGGCTACAGAAACAGGTGGAACAACAGGGGTTTTCTGGCCTCCTCTGGCTCACAAAAGCTTCACTCAGCAAAGAAGCGTGGGGTGGAAGAAAATGTCACACTGGGCTTCATCCCGCACCCACCCCAGGCTGCTATTGTGCCGGGTGGGAGCGGGACCCGGGCGCAAAGGGATCTGCCACACGGCTTAAATGTCACCAGTCGTGTGGGAGCACTTCTCCCCAGCCAGCCCTTCTGAGGCATCATTGTGGGCAATGAAAGGGCGGGGAAGGCTTTTCCAGAGCGTGTGGGTGGGGGAAAAGCAACCCTTCGTGCTGGGGCCGTGTCAGATGTGCAGATCACTCCGAAACATCTTTTGCCTGAGGTAAAGGGTTAGGCTGAGTGAGCTCTGCAGGTGGAAGGAGACTAGCTTTGCTCAGCAGGACTCCTCCCCATGCTCAGAGGTGTCTAACCGAGCAGGAGGGGGGTTGCCACACTCTCACTGTTATGGGTGAACCACTCAATACCTGCTACCTGCATCCTGTGGGAAATGGTTATTTAACAGGAGGAATAATAAAAAAAATGGGAGAATAACCCAGAAGAAGATGTGAGATCTGTTCAGTTCACAGCACCAACTAAATAACTGTTTGTGACAGGGTACCCAGAAATACTCATATTTTTTTCTAAATACCTGTGGCCACTACTATTGTTGCCAGTGCTAAGAACCTTGACTGCCTGGGCTGGACTCGAGCTTGCAGGCACTGTGCAGACATCCACATTAGAAATCCAAGTTTTCCAGGCTTCTCCATAAAACCAGACTTTCTGTCTCCTTGTTTCCACCAGCCCTCATTCAGGAAACAATCCCCTTTTAAGTACGTGATCTTAAGCTTTGTATAATGAAATATCTTGAGGGTATTTCTCAGCAGTCGTCCTCCTGAGTTCTTCCTGTGAGATATTCTGCTACTCCTCTCAGCTTTATGTCATCAGCAAATTTCATTAATGTGCTCCTTCTTCTTGTGCAAATGTTGCTGCTGAGTGTATTTAGCTAAGATGGGCTAAAAGTGATGCTTGAGAAACTGTGCTTGTAACCGCCCTCTGCCCTGACAGTTCCCCTTTCAGCACCTTTTGTCTCTGCTTCAGTCAGACCCTTTTGCTAATAATTCCCTATATGGCACCATTTCAATTGCTTTGCTGAAATCCAGTTAGATGAGGTCCACCAAAACCAATTATTATAAATTAGATCGTTGTTTGAGCAATGCTAAGAATCTGCAATAAATTATATGCAAAGTAGATTGCCCATTTCCTCAAGCTCGCTTTAATCTTTATTATAATATTCACCAGAAATACTTCAATTAAGATTAAAGTTGTGAGGCATAGCTTTTAGTATAATAGTATCAAAATAATTGGGGGTCTTATGGGACAAAAATCTCAACGTTATCTAGATTTTGAGCTTCGGAAAAAGTAGTATGCCTTCATTTTTATTAAGCTCTAATCCAGAACTTAAACACTGTATTGGTTCTCTTTATTCCTATAGCTGATTGTTTAGAAGCTGAGAAACCACAGATAAAGCCTAAGGACACAAGTGCGACTTTTTTATTCTCTATAGCTGCTTTATTTGCATTGTTACTAATCTGATCAGATGCAAGGTCTTGAGCATCATCATGATGATAAAACAGTTCATTCTTTTGATGTCAGGTAAAATGCAATTTTGATGGGATTCTGAAGCCAAGAATCATAAAATCTGCTGTCATAGTAGCTTCCTCTACACTTGAAAGGGCTGTGAGACATCTGGAAATTGAAGAATCCTTTCTTTTGTCCCATAAAAACACAGTGTTGCCCTCTTTTTCCTCCCAGTTTTGACTCCTGCAATCTGGAAAGATTACAAAAAAGCCTGTGAAGTCAGTTTATGGAAGGCTTTAGTAGAAATCCTCTGCTTGGGTTATGAAATATTTTTCATATTTGAATGGAAGAGTTAAATCAGGAATCAAAGTAATAAATGTCATTAGCACTAGGTCACACAATCCCCCACTATTTCAGAGCTGCCACTGAGGAGAGGGGCACGGTTTCCTCTGCCACAGCCTTGGAGGGATCTCCAGCACATGGAGGTGACCTGGCATGTGCTGGGGGCTGCCAGGACCCCCATTCCCCCCCATGCAGGGCAGTGGGAGCAGCCTGGGTAGTCCTGGCTGCGTGGCACCCAGCAGGGATTTGTGGTTTCCAGCACCATCATGATGCAACCTCCAGAATCGTGTACCCATCTGACCTGGGGAAATCCTGTTTGATCACTTTCAGGTTTGACCGAGGTACTTCCCTAGCTTCTTGGGTTGTTTGGATTTGGGTTTTGGTTTGCTTGTCTCTGTTGTCAGCTGGTGACGAATTTCCAAAATAATGTCTTCCCTTCTGGAAGAGGAACAGCCTGTAGACTGATGTGAAGGGAGACTTCTTGTTAATATTTGTACCAAACACTGGCACCCTCATGGTAGACAGTTGCTTTCAAGTGCATTATTTTTCTAGAAATCCTGTTGTTGAAGGGACAAGCCACAGGAAACCATATGCCCAGTAATGCACACTTGCTTTGGTGAAAGATCTGTGGGCTAAGGTGAAATGAGAACAGGCTGCAGGATTTAACGAACTATTTCACATGATCCCTCTGAATTTGATACATATGGTGGCTTCAGGTCTCACAACACTTCACAGGAGACCAAGTACCACTGCTACTATACTCTTTAATACACACGGAAATCACAGTCTGCAGCTTCTGAGTTCTGCACGTGTTTTTGCTGCTTAGTGCATGGTATGTGCTTGCTGAATGTCCTTACCAAGGCAGACAGGGGCATACTCAAGGGTGTGTAAAAGAGAAGGGATGGCTTGCTTTGATCTTGGGGCTTCTTGCAATACTTGCCACTGAAGGTTTACATTTGCTCTTCATATGCTATAGGCAATTTGTTTGGCTTTCAAAGAAAATGACAGAAGGAATTAATAATAGCCCTGGTATCTCATCAGGAGATGCATTCCAAAAATATCTGTCTATCTACACAGTGAGTGTATGAAAGCCTATATAGGGTCCTTGTCAATAAAATTCTTCTGCTTCACTCAAAGAGAGACTTTTCATTAGTTTGGGAAAATGCTTTCCTCATTACAATGGCTCGCTTCCATGCATCCAAAAAGATATTGAAGGTAACTGATTATTTCTAAAGAACAAACATTTCACACTGCTACTGACTAAGTTTGCCTTTTGTTTATTAAAAAAAAAAAAAAAAAAAAAAAATTAAAAAAATCATAGCATTTTCTTTGTGGAAAAGGATGAGGCTGTATATTGTAGTGCTCTGAGAAAGCACATACTACCGTTTAAGTAACAAGTTTTATCAATGCACATCAACCTTGAATTAAAGCTGTGTGGGCCGAGAGGGTGCTACATTTCTGAACTTCGGAACAGTTTGGACACTGCACACTTAAACTGTTCCACAGGGATCCAGCTGGTGCCCACACTGGTCAGCAGCATGTGTGGACCATGTTCCTACACCACAGAGCTTCCATCATTTGAGCTAAATCAGCAACCTCATCCCTACATAGTTGGGGGGTTTTGTGGGTGGGACAAGTATGTAGCCAGAGATGGAGTTATCTTTGTCCTTATACTTCTCAGACACTTCCTGCCGACAGAGGAATGGTTAAATGTAGGATTCTCAGATTCCAATCTCTGCCCTAACAAACAGAAATTCCTGTGTAAAGTTCCCTGCCAAGTTTTATCTTGTCTGTTGCACTCCTCTTTCTTCCTCATCACTACCATCTGGTGCTGGAGACATTCCACTTTGTGTTGTCTAAACTGGTTATCAGATAGTTAATGAGTACCTGGGTAATATGGGATGGGGACGTGCTCCATCCTTCCCACACGTCCTGTTTAGTCAGTGGGATTTCCCGCTCTCCTCAGCTTTATTTGTGATGCAATAAAAATAGACCAGCAGAGTTCCATGCAGTATTGTGAGCAGAGTTTACTTTTAATCAAACTATGTGGTCTTTTTACAAAATCAATGACAAAGCTTCTGTTAAATACCTTTGAAGTTCTTCATAGCCTCCAACCTCAAATGCTCTAGCAAAACAGAGCCATGAAAGCTTCTAGCTAAGAGATAAAGAGAGTGAGTAATAGGAGCTTTGAAACAAAGCTGGCTCCCTGTCCTTTGGAGTGCTGAACACCTCTTCAAATACCAGTGGGCATGAGCAAACCCAGCCTGCAAAGGGAAGGAAGATAAGAAGAAGTTTGGATGCAATCCATTCTCAGGAAGACCCAAGTGATGAGGGAGTAACTGTCTCATGAACAAAATCATAGTTTTGTGTCAAACGGTGTCAAGCCCAAGGATTGTGTTTATGTCAACAATGGAAATATCCACCAGCTGCTGTGTGGTCTGGGTACCAGCAAGTTGAAAACAAGACCCTAGTCTCTTAAATTGCACAGGATTTATGTCTTGTGGGAACCAGCTGCTAGACCATGTCTATCCCCAAGGTGATAGGTGATAGTTGACAGTCATCCCTTTCCCCTGACTGATGGCTGTCCAAACACCAGGATCTTTTCCTGATAAGGTCAAAATCAAGAGGTGTCTATAAAAGTGCTGGACCAGGAGTCTGGTGAGAGTGGGTGTGTGAAGCGAGCCCTCATTCTTGGCTTTTGAAGACTACAATGCCCGACCTCCTCGTTAGGTTTTGGGGAATTCTCGCGAGATTTCCCCATAACCCGACGAGGAGGTCGGGCATTGTAGCCTTCAAAAGCCAAGAATGAGGGCTCGCTTCACACAGTGGGCCTTGGGGACAACCTGTCTGCCATAGAGAGGGGCTGATCTAGACATCAGTAGAAAGCCCATCCAGAAAGTCATGGTACACAGGGTTGCCGTGAATGTGCTAAACTGGAACCCTTCTCCACCCCTGCACTATTTCAATGAGAAATACAACTCCCCTGCTTGTGTGAAGCATTAACCAAAGCTGCAAGTTCCTCGGAGAAGACAGGGAATAGAAACCCTTATTTCTCCCAGAGGGCCTGGCACTAACCTGACTGCAAAGGCCCCAAATCCACCAGACCTCTGTGACTGCTCCGGTTGAAGAGAGCACGGACAAGCAATGACTTTCTCAACAATGAAGACCTGTGGTTGGCACAGGAACCAAGTGTTGGGACTTGCTATCTGCTCTGCATGACTAAGATTCCCAGGAGCACCAAAAATGACACATTTTAATTCAACATGGAAATGTTTAAGATAGGAGTAAGAAAAGGGAGAGGATTAGCAGGTAGCTAATAATATAGTTATTAATTATTATTGCTATTATATGAACAAGAAGAGAAATATAACTGCTGCAAACACACTGCTGAAATACAGGCTCCTTTTCCAAACAAAGCAGCACTAGAAAAGCCCTTTTTCACTGAAAATGTGGATTTTTTTTTTTTTTAAATTTTTTTTCTTTAAAATCTGTGCAACAATCTCTTTCATCTCCCTTTTTAAACCTAGGAATGAGTAAAGTTTCCAAGAACACACCAGCACAAAACTGAACATCACTACCTTACAGACGGAGTTTGACAGGGTCTTAGGACCTTTAACCAGGATTTTATAAAAGAAAGTAGCAGGGAACCTCAATAAAAGGCAGAGTCAGTGAGCTCAGAGACTTCTACTTGAGGGCTGGCAGGAGTTAGGGAGCAGAAGATCTGAGATGTGAGTGGTCAAGACCACTCGAACTGCTCAAAGTGTTTTGAAGGCAACACCAGGAAGAGCTGCATATGGAGTTGGATGACTGGAGAATTTTAAAGAGTGTTAAGGCAGCAAAAAGAACATGAAAGATGGACCAGACATCGGGTTTTTCATTACGGGAATTGTGGCTCAGTTAAAAGCAGAGATGGGTAGAAACGCCCTTTCAACCTCCCCAGTGAAGGAGAAAAGCTCTAGTAGAAAAGGAGAAAAAATTGGCATGGAGGAAAAGAGTCATACGTGAAGAGAAGAGAAAGGCAAGATGATTGTTCTTCTGCGAAAGACTGTTTTAGTGAGAAGAGAGATCTACTGCAATCTTTAATAACTGAATGATATCACTAGAAAGAAATCCTATAAACCCTTTTCACCCTGTTGTACAACTTCATCCAACCTACAACAGAGGTTGACAACACAAACAGCTGTAGAGCTTTCTAGCAAGATTAAAATGTAAATATTTGAAGCAAAATAATCTGGACAAATGTCATTTTAGATAGATTTGGTGTCATATACCTTTGAGACAATGGGAGTTAGGATTAAGTTTTAAATCATCAGACAATTTAATTCTGAGCAAGAATTCTAGCGTGGAGGAAATACTGAGATTTAAACTTTTTTTATGCTCTGTTGAAGCCTTATTTGCCTGTTTGGAGAATTTAGTTGTAACTGAAAGAGGAGCTAAAACCAAACCATTTCTCATTTTATACCAGACCCAGAAGGAAGATAATCCAGTGATCAGAGGTTAGCCTGGAATTCAGACCTGGAATTGCTTCCCCTGTCTGTGTAACCATGCACAGATTTGGAAGACTTTTAAATGTCAAACTCCAATGAAATAAAGAGAATTAGTGTGGTCTTTAGCTCCTCTGGATGCAATTTGGACTGAGTAAATGCAGATGTCTATGATGTGATAAACACTTCTTTGCAGTCAATGGAGAGGAGAAGCCATTTTGTAGGTCACGATTCAAGTTTCCCTAAAGTTGATGTTTAAAATAGGTCGGATGAATCACTAGTAATATTGTTTCTCTCTATTGTCTCTAAAAGGAGCGGAGGGCTCTTAGCTCAGTCACAGGAGAGCAGAACTTTCCTGTTTTGGAAAGGTAGCTGACATCTAAAACAGTTAAATTTGGAAGGTGCTCGTATGCTGGTCTAGCAACATCAAAGTACTATAGATAGATTTGGAAGCTCAGCCTGACACGCACTTTGTTTCCTCTTAAAATCCAAAGACATGAGCTCCATAGCACAGCTTTAGGGCTGCTGCCCATCTCCGAGAACTGTTCTGATTTTCTGGGATCCAGTGAAAGCCATTGATCTGAGGGACCACTGGGAAGTCCTCAAAAGAAAATGGAAGGGCTAATCACCAGGCAGACCTGGAATGGGCCCCAGCACAGTCACTGCTTGCCTTTTTCACTTGACTTATTGCCTCACAGCTCAGGTAAATGACAAGAACTATAACTAAATGCAGTACTGAAAAAAAAAAGAAAATTGGAATTGTCCCCAGCTGGCCATGCCTAGCTCTGCCCATTTCTGGGGCTTTGCATCTTTTTGTTGTATTTCATGAGTTCACTTTTCATTCCCATTTTCAGTACCTTTCCCCTCCTCCTCTCTTTGCAGGGAGTGTTTGTTTTATGCTGGCTGAATCACACGGAAACCTTTGCTTCATATCTCATCCCACTTTTTGTGATGTTCTGACCCTCTGACCACATCAAATATAAGCAAAACCCACCACACTCCCCAAAAGGCATGCCTGCTTCCACCAAACCTCTCTGTATCGCTTCAGGAACAAGAAGATAGCTTTGACCTTCAAAGAGGTTTTCTCGGTTTTGTGGCTGCATTTGTAGGAGCCGGCCTGTGTCCCAAATCCCTGTGACCTTGACAAGAAAAGCCTCCACCCCTTCCTGTGTACTCATTTCCTATCAGATGTGTACTGCAGCATTTAGCTACTAACCATTTTCTCCCTTTATGTGTGACCTTTCCAAAGCCATGCAAGATATTGTAACACAGATCTCAAAGCCACGGTTTGTTCTGCTTTGACTGGGCAGCTCAGGGCAACTTCCGTTGCTTCTTATCTTCTCCTTCACCTTACAAAGTTCACGTGTGTGTTATCATACAGGCTCCTCCAGAGCTGATGCCATGTGCTTTAATACGCTGTACAGGGCACTGCTGTAGGACTGGGCAAGATCTGATGCTGTATTTGTAGGTGGAGAAATTTCCTCGCCACCACCTTCAAAAAACCCAAATCACATGAAAGATTGTCAATGGTTTTTCTTCACAGCTTTGTTCATGGTTACTCCTCAGAGTGTTGCAAGACTATTTAGGGCAAGTACAGAGACAGGTTTGTTGCAACTCTCAGCATGCTTGAGAATCCTCATGTGCAGAAAACCTATGATATCTGGGTAGCTCTTATTCCAAGAATTTGGGCAATAGGATCTTATTGACTTCCACAGACACCACCTTCCCATCCAAGACTCTCAAAAGTCACTTACCTATTTTTTCACTGCTTTATATGGATTTGCACCTCTTGAGCTCTGAGTACAGTTCCACTCCCTCTCGGCCACCATTTTCTCCACATGTTCCCCCATCTCCCTTTGCCATAAATTTCTCTACTGGCAGGTTCCTTCTTGCGCATTGTAGACTGTTGCCTGTTATTCACCTCTACTTCAGAGGGCTTCAGAGAAATCCCAAACTGCTTTCCTATAGTAGGCTCACCAAAATGGCCCAAAAGGTCTTTTGAATGCAATTTTATTTTTTTTTTTTTTAGAGCACAAACACCAGGCAACAAAAAAAGCCCTGAACCTTCCATGTCTCTGCTGGCCCTCATGGCATGGATGGAAGCAGGGTGTTAGGTCATTCAGGGACTTTCTCAGCTGCAGCAAACTACAGAGAGTCTTGATCATGCTTTCCTTTTTCTTCCTGCTTGTGCCCCTCTCACCTCCCCACAGTTTCTCAGTGTTGTTGCAGAACCTCAGCTCTGAGATGGGACACTCTCCTTGCTGCCTGTCTTCTCCCTTTGCCATCTGGAGACACTCAGTTGCCTCCAGGCAATGGGTAATTTCCATCCACCTGCTCTGGTCACTGAAAAGGTGAGATGAACAGGAGCAAGCAGACTAGAGGTGTCCTGTCCTTCACAAGCATGCTGGGTGTTTTTGTTCTCTAGGCAGGAGATTTGTTTTCCACCACCTTCAGTTTCTCCTGGTTCCTATCTCAACACACACTCTGATGGCACCTCCTGAACCTTTTCCTCCTTTGCAGACTGTCACTTGGCTGTTCTATCCTTTTTCCAGTGGTCTTGGAGAATTCTAAAAATTCATAGAGTTGCTATATTGCCTGAACTCCACAGTTTGCCAGCAGGCCTGGCAGTGTGTTTGGCTTTTACAGCTGCTGGGCTTTTTGGTTGTTGGTTTTTTTTTTTTTTTTTTTTTTTGTGTGTGTGTGTGTTTGTTTTTGTTGTTGTTGTTTGTTGGTTTTGGTTTTGTTTTTTCTCACAACTCGTACAAGACTCTTAAAATTCTCTTTTGCTATCATGTCCTTAGTAGCACTCTAATAGCTTTCTAATCAGAGACAGTAATGGCAAGAAAGATTTATTTCTTCATCTAGTTCATCCCTGTGCTGTTGCACAATTATTCCCTGGGGAGCACTTCAGGCTCCTGTCCAAAGAGTTTTTGTTTAGCTTCCATCTCAAAAGCAGCTCTGCAAGCATGATAGTGCAAGGCTCACTCTCTGCCTTTCAGCCATTTCAAAAATTAATTTGCCCAAAGTACAAATAAAAGTTTTTTTCCCCCTTTCCAACAGCCAGGCCTGTAAACTGTTTAAAACATCAAAGCCAAACTGCATTTCTTCTGGCTCTAACTTCATTAACCAGAAAGCATCTGCAACTGGAAATGAATCTGCAGCTGTGTTGATGGTTGCAATCCAGAGTTAAAAAGCGCTTCACTTTCTCATAGCTCTGTTAGCACTTCATAGCAAGCAGGAGGGGAAGAGAAAGAAATCACTTTGTAATTAATATGGGTAATAATTTTAGAAGAGTGATCTTTATCGAGTAACATTTGTATGGATCACTGTTTCAAGGAACTCCATTTCTAAAAGCCTGCTTACCTCTGACAGTCACTGTAGGTAAGATGGGAATCATAATTCAGGTCAAGTTTGATTAAACCCTCTGACTTCATTAGTGATAAGAGGGAGCAGGGGCAGGTGATTAACACAGCTCTGTAAGGTAGGAGACAGATTTTTTTTCTCCTGAGCTACAATGGGAAAAACTACTTTTTCTTGTCTGTGCCTCCATGACCTTTTTCTGGGGAAATACCATTTACTGATTTGTGTCTTTTGCCTTATAAATGGTGCAGGTGGTACAAGGGACTCGGGTAGCCACAGGGACTCGGGTAGCTCCCAAATGCTCATTTTGTTGAATATGCAGAAAATGCACAATCTAGGCACCCACTTTGTCCTTGGAGTATGAGCCGTTTATATGAGATGTTCACCCACACTCACTCACTGGCTAGTGTGAGGATTAGTTCATGCTTATTGAATGTATTTTGAAGAGCTTCAGACATGTGTAGTGACAAAGCTCACATGGCCAGAAATAGTAAAACTGACTGCAGATGCAATGTGTTCTTCAGACCTTTAAAACAGATTAACCTAGAGATAGATAAATGCTATGCAGAGGCTTTCCCATTGCTTTGATCAAAGAAGAGGGGCTTTTTATTGCTTAATTAAACCCCACAGGTCTGTTATTCCCCTCATCCACCTATCATCACAAAGTTCAGCTGAAAGGGCACTGAACCTGGGGGGTCACCAGAATTGCCACTTCTTTCCATCACTTTCACCTAGAGCTTGCTGCTGTGAGGTTAGCTTTGCTCGGAAGGTTTTAAGCTGGGAAAGTCCCTTGTTAAGGCTCAGCTTTTGGGGCATGGCTGGCACGATGGAGAATGGTAAATGGGCGTTTGTACCAAGCCTGGAAACATTGATCACAGCCCTGCAGTGGGATTGCACAGAGAGGGTCACAATCCTGTGGTCCTTTTTGCCATTAGAGGCATGTAGCCAGTTTGAGAGGCCCATAAGCATCCTTGGGATATCTGTGTTGAACTTGCTGATGATTTGCAGGTTTTGCAGGGTGGCAGAAGGAGAGAGGACTCAGGTGGGATCTGGGACTGCTCCATCAAAGGCAATGTTTGAGCTGTGGGCTGCAAACCACTCCTGCCCAGCTGCAAGGAGCTCTCAGTGCTGCTCAGGTCCTGATGATATGGAAAATGGGAACCTGAGTCTTAAAAAAACTATTTTATTTTAAACCAGTCTGTGCCCCTTGGAATGTACACTCTCCTTCTGGGCTGAGCATTTGCAAAATGTTACTTAATAGAGACATAACATAAAATCCCAGCTCCAGACGCACTTGGCTCTTGCTCCAAAAATAGTCGAAATTTGAGGCTGGAACCACATGCCAGTTTTGCAACTGGCTCCATGACAGCAGTTGAACTATAACCACAGAATCAATCAGCCCATCTCTTTGGGAGGTTGAAATCCAGGCCAGATTTTGAAATCTGGGACCTCTCTTTAGTAATTTACAGTATACAGAAAGAAATTCAATAATAAGCCTGGTTTAGCTTCCCTAAAACCTTTGGATCAACAAAGAAGCACTTCCACATGTTCAGATCTATTGGTTCCCTCAGCTGTCTTTACAGTGAAGTCCTTGCACAGCATGAAGCAGGACAAGTTAGTATTTTCCAGACATTTTGCATCTATTTTAAACAAATTCCTCCTCTCTAAAGAGGGATGGGCCCAATGAAGGGGTTTTCATGAGCAAGGAGGCAGCTCTAAACACAGACTGCTTGTGACATGGTGGAGCAAGTGACCTTTCTTTGCTGATCTTGGTGGCGAGCTATTTAGTTCTGGGTTGGGTTTTGCAGCAGTGGATCTCTCCACTTACCTGGGATTTCTGGGACCTTTGTCCTGCAAATATTTCAAACCTGTGAAAAGCTTGAAAAACAAGAGTGACTACAGGATATTAAACACTTGTTGCTTTTAAGTGAGCAGATGGTACTTCTACCAAACACTATCATTTTGGCCATATTATACTTACACAGTTCTTTTCTGATGGCGTATTTGTAGTGTAGAAAGGTCTGTGAAGCAGCTGCCAGCAAAGTGATGGTAACTGGATAGTGTCTGTACATTTGAAAATCCTCTTAAATGGGAAGTCTATTAAGACATGTTTGTCTGGAGTTCAGAAGGTATTTCATGCAGGGAATTGTTTTGCTGCAGGTTTACATCTGCCTTTTTTCTTAAAACACAAAATGAAATTATTGTTAAAAAGAGTAATTAAACTGTTATTGGAGTGAATTGTCACCAGACATGCTGAGTGATGTGGTAGCTGTGCAGGGAGGCACAGGACTGCCTCGGCTGCTCATCTCAGCTTGTAAAAACTGGGCTGATTTGAAACTCCATCTGCACCTATATGCCAATGAAATAGGAATGATGAGCATTTATATCTGCATGGGATAAAAGCGATGGGAAGGACCAGCTTTTAGAGGTCAAAAGAGGCTCCATGTGGAAACACAAAGGATGCCATGTGGACTATTTTGTTTCAGATATTCTTAGCAACTGCCACTTTTCAGTGCAATGTGTTTCATTGTCTGGAGGTAAGAGCTGGGAAGCCCCTCTGTAGCTCCTCTGAGAGGTCATAAATCTTCCTGTTGGAAAGAACAACTGCCAAGAGTTTACTGCCCATCTTTTTATTGCCACTAGCCCTTTCTCAAATCTTTTCAACCTTATCAAAACCCAAGTTATCATTAATAATGCTTCGCTAGTCAGATACTCTTTTCATGCAGGTGATGATCTACCTGCATGTCCTACCAAGTGAGTACCAGTCTGTGTTGTACACATATTTTGTAAACAGTAGTACACTAAAACTTGGGAGAGCCTTTCTGAGAAACGGGCCATTGCAACTTTACCTTATTGCTAGATATATTGGGCTATAAATGGCATATCCAAAGGTCTCAAATCTGAATTTAAAACTGAATGACATGAATACTCAGGTCCTTTTCTCTGAGCTAAGCTAGAAGAAACCATGGAAGCATATGAATATCTATAAATGAAGCTGTTTTTCTGGGGGGTTGTTTTTCAGTTTGTAGGTAACATAAAATTTACATGACATAAGGCTGTTATATTACATGATTATATTTAAACCAAGTTTTCACTTAACCCCTTTCTTCAGAACTTTAAATCTCAAAATCCCTGAGCCAGCATCCTCGAAAGTAATTTGGAATCTTTCCACTGGCCTCAGTTTTGTCTGAGCCAGCCAGTTAGAGGGACGAGCTCTTCCTGGTCTCCCAGCTCTGCTGTGGAGCGTTCCATCCACGAGATAGGCAGTTGTCAGTGGAGAGGTTCAGGTCGGGTGACAGCCAGGGAGGCTTGCTCACAAATGGCTGGAGGGAGCTCAATTATCAGGAATTAAAACCACACCATGAAGAGACGAAAACAATTCTTGCTGCAAGTGCAGTAGAGTCTGTTAGCCAGAAGGTACTTGGAACTTTTCTGGAACAACAAAATGATAAACCTAGGCGATCAAATGTGTTTTTGCAGGGCTGAACCTGCATCTGATTGTGTTTTACTTTCTTTGGCTTCGGGCAGAACAGCAGCAGCCGTGCCCAAGCTCTTGGTGCACTGCCTGATGCCAGGGACTGCCCTGGGCTGGCTGTGTCCCGAAGGGAACTCTGTGTCCCGGGGCAATGACCCACCTTATCCTCTGCAGTGTCCCAGGGGGAGCGGGCTGACCCATGGCTGGACCAGAGTTTCACCCCATCCTTGTAAGGGAGAGAGTTTTGGGTTTCTGTGGCCCCAGCTCCCTTTGGCTGCTGGGGCTCACTTTGTGCAGCTCCTTGTCTGAGTCCCATCTCCTCTCTATCCTTGAGCTCGATAAGTAGAAGGAGATTTTTTTTTTTTTTTTTTTTAACAGGAAAAAGCCACTTGGCTCTATTTGTCATTCTTCATTAACCTTATCTCAGTCCCTCTTTATCCTCCTTTCTCCCATGTTGCCTGGTCACTGTAGCTCTTAGTACTTCCTCTCTTGATAAAGATGTCTTGTTCAAAGTGTATTTATATCATTAGTTTCAACTGCCTTACTTGGCAATGCAACCCTTTGTGGCTGGCTTGGTGGTTGTTTTCTCAGCCTCAGTCCGAGGGGCAGGGTTATAAAACTGCCCTGGGCGGTTGGTGAGACCCAAAGGCCCAACCTCTGTATGCTCTGTTGAACACACCCGTCACCTCCTGTACTCCTTGACATCTCTTACAGGAAAGGTGACGCGAGAGCTCTGGGTGTTTGTGGTTACCAGGACAGCAGCATCGATGCCATCTCCTGCTGGGCTGCAGCACACCTCTGCCCCTCCGCCAGCATTCCTCACCCTTTAGGACACTTCACTCTGAGGACTTTGGGGCTCATTTTCCCTCTCTTCCCATCCTCTGTTATATAGCTTAGATTTTGCAGGGAGCTTTGTGAATATAAGAAGCTCTTGATTTCAAGTGTCACCCTGCGGATATTTAAAGGTCCCTATAACAGGAGCCAGTAATCAGGCTTCTGTTACTATGTCCTGTGTAAAAAAGCTTGTGAACATGGATAATATTATTAAAAAAAAGGGAAGAAGAAGAAAAAAACACTGCAGAGTTCTTAAAAATATTTGAAGGCTCAGGCCATTTCTAAGATGGGCCAGAGGAGGCTCCAAGGACCGGTAAGACATTGTTTGTGTGTTTTTGGTTTCCAAGACTGGCTTTCAGAGTGGTTTTGATAAGGAACCTCAACACCTTTCATGCCAGCATAGTGCAAAGTAGACAGGCCAGGTTGTCAGTGTTAGTGCTGACTTCATTTTGCCTTGATTGGATTTCAAACTAAGGTTTTGAGCCTGTTACCGGGAGACACAAGGCATGGTAAGGTAATTCTTGCAGCTTGGGAGTGGGCTGTGTTGTCCATGTGGACAGAGCTAGAAGCTCTTCTGGCACTTTGCAATGAGCTAGGGTAGTCACCTCTGGGGTTTGGTTCAGGGGTGTGTTGAGAACCTCCAGTTTCCTTGTGGTGAAGGAGCAGATGTGCAAGGGGAAGTGTGGAGGAACCTCTGTTATGCAGTGGGTGTACCAGAGACAACTGATTTAGACATAGATTGAGACATCTTGACTACAGTTATGCAGAAGTTCCATATTTTAACATCTGCTACAGGATTCAGTTACACAGTAAAACATCAGTGCTGGCATGTAGATGAGGTCTAAGTGTCTATGTTTCCTTTACACTCAGTGAAGATCCACCTAACAGAGACCATGGAGCCCTCAGCATAATTAGGTGTACCCTAAAGGAGTCACCCTATAGTTGGTCAACTGAGTAATTTCCAGACTTCATTGACTGTAACTTTATTGGAGGCACCATCCATATTTGCTGTAATGAGAGCATAGTCTCTAGTTCACATGCAGGTACTCGAATACCACTCCAGTTTTGCCTTTGCAGTGCAAACCTCTGATGCCTGTTAACTTTTTGGAAGTTCGTTATCGGAGTCAAAATTTCAAGCAATGGCATTATCTTTTATCAAGGTCCTCCAGAACAGAATTATCTCTCAGGCACCTGAGTTTGAACATCTTGACCACTGTTGTTATTCTCAGATTTCACCCTCTAGACAGTTCAATTTTTCTGGTTCTGGATATGGAACAGAAACCTAACACCAAAATATTTCTCCGAGCTTTGCTGGCTTCTCCATGAATACCATCATGTGTGACTCACGCTCTTTGGCATGGATAAGTAGCTAGATTTAAAATATGGTTTTGTACTGCTTTTTCCAAATAAAGCCTAATGGAAAAATGTTATTTATCCCTGCATTTTGTGCATTAAACAATACACTGACTTGGTTGAAATAAAAAACTGTTTAATTTCCTATATTAAAAAAAAAATCCAAAGTTTTTCCCAAGTGTTTTTTAATCTAAAGAAAATCTGACCTAGTTTCGCACTAGTGCAACCTTTCCTGATTAGCCCTGGCAGGGGAATCCTTCTGTGCTGTCCCAGTGTCTTAAAGCTAGGCTTGTGCTACCTGAGAGGGTGTTTGGGATGCATCTCAGTGGAGATTAGCAGAAGCTATAAAGCTTCTGACCTTTCAAACACTAAAGCAAAACCTGAAATCTCCACTTGCAAGTATTCACGACTTTAAATCTCAGGCTGTGTCTTTAACCTTGTCTTTAATTAGACACCCGGGTAGTATCACAGCAGAAATAACCCAGTGTGTCAGCACCAACATATACCCTTCAGCAGCAGATGCAGATGCTGTTTAGCAGCCCGGCTTCCTCCAACGTCTGCATTCCTTCTGTGTTCACTCACCTTCCTCACTGGTATCTTAACACTTCAACTAGGGCTCCAGTGCTGGAATAGGAAAACTTATAAAGAAATTCATGAAGGAAAAAAAAAACAAAAACAAACAAAAAAAACCCAACCTTGATAAAGTTGCAGCCAGTACAGTCAGAAAGAAAAGGAGATGAACGCTTTGTCTGTATAACATGTTTTCTAAACCCAGGTCAGACAATGTAGGGTTGCTGACCCCCCAGAAAAGGAGATTTACCTTATTGCTCATCACTGCTGTGCCCTGTTGTCATCCCAGCCAGTTCCTCTGAGTGAGCTTAGGGAAGTCACTCAAAAACTCCCTTCCTAAAATCTTTCTGTCTACAGAATTATCCTTTCCCTGCTGCTCTTTGCTCTCGCCCCTTGGTTAAACCAGCCAGGAGAGAAATGCAACGGTGTGAACGTTGTTGTGCAGCCCTCAGGTCAAAGCTGGCCTACATCCCACTTGCTCTGAGCCCTGGCAAGTGAGTTCACATCTGCCTAAGGTCTCCCAGGCAGATTTATCCAAACTGACCTAGCTTGAATACTGGAATTCATTAGTGCAGAGCACTGTGCAGGTTAATTTATCCTCCTTTGCTGAAGACAAATGGTGTGTGAAAAGAAGGCTTATTATCCAGCTTTACTGACAGGACATTCAGCTATGAAATACTTCAGTCTGTTCAACGTTAACCTCCTTGCCTCGTCCCATAAGGACTTTGCACAATGCTCATCTCAGGTGGGATTCTTATCTGAATTGTTCATGTAGGTGCTATTGTACGAGTGGCAATTATAATACAAAGCTCTGGAAAGGATAATAACTTAAATTCTTTTCCTTGTTTAATGGTATTTCCCTCATTTCCCAGTATTTAGGGAAATCTGTTTTTTTTTTCCTAGTAGCTGGTTTTAGCTTTATTTAGGAAGTTCGGCTTTATATGCGACATTGTCCCAGAGGAAGGACTAGTTAGAGCTGTGTAAATGATGAGTGTTTTAAAGGAAAATTAAATGTCTTCCTCATATGCCTTCAGATGATGCAAATTTATCAAAAGTAAGCCACAAATATTTTAATCTAGGGTGACCTTGCAGCTGAGGCAGAAAAAGCAATTGCTTGCAGTGATGGAGACTGAGTCACATTTGGACAGAGCTGATCCACACAGGAAGGGTTTACCTAATTTCCTAAGGGTGCTCTGGGACTGAATTTGTCTGATCTCCTCTGTTAGCCAGACTCAAGGAAAAGAAAGAAATGCTTCTTTGTTTTGCCTTGAGCTTTATCTTAGCTTTTTGTTATTCCTGAGGTAACACCACTATGTCAGGAAACTAAATTGGGCTTGATCACTGGCACCAGAAGCTGCTTGAGAGTCAGCAGAGTTAGCTATGTCCATGGAAACCCAAAGCATTGAGAAAGCAAGCTGAGCTGGACTTGTGTTGTCCTCACATTCAGATTCAAACAGGGAATCACAGCAAGACAAACAGGAGGGCAGGAAGGCATGACTCACTGAGGCCTCATCCAGGAGCAAATAAGGAAATTTCTTAGCCCAAAGTTTCTTAACCCCAAGTTTCTTCAGCATGGGGATAGCAGAGAAACTTGGGCTATGGAGTGATGTGAGGTCAAAGTGAGCTCTTTAAAGCATTTCACCTTTTTTACCAGCATTGCTTTAGTTCTGCTTGGTTCATATGAGCCATTGTTTTCTTGCAAGGTGATTTACAATGATGCTGAGAGGTGAGTAGTTAAAAGTCATCACTTGTTGGCTGAGGCTCTGGACTTAAAGCGTCAGACAACCGCATCACACTGATATGAAGAAGAGGTACAACCAGTGTGAACATTTCCTTGACACCCTTCAGGCAGGAGCTAGAATTCAGCTCTCATCTCAATGCCAGAGAAAAACGGTTGGACCACCAGTGTGGTGGGACCTGCTATGGCACTGCTACAGCACAGTGCCCTGGGACACTCCAGATGGGCAGAGGAAGCCCCTCAGAAAGGACATGCAAGTCTTAGAAGAGCCCATAGTCATTACGTGGTTCCAGGTAGCTTTGCTACTCTCATTCTCTGAGAAGTCAACTTCTACACACAGCAAAATAACTCATAAAACTAAAAAACATAACCTGCAAAGTTTCTGAAGATGTTTGAATAGGTTTTTTTGCTGGTCCTGGAAGACACACTACAGTCTCAGCTGAAGAAAGAAAAAAGGCATCAGGAAAAAGCCACACGGGAGCTCATAAATAGGAATTTACCACACACAGACCAAGGCAAGCAGAAGAAGAACCCCCCACTTTGAGAATGTGAACGGGCTATCTTAAAACGTTTATGAGAATTAGAGGTACAGATAGAAACGGAACCAGCCAAACAAACAGCCAGAACTGAGCAAAAATCTAGTATTGCGTATCTGGGCAAATTGTCTGTAGCTACTATTCTGTAGAACCCAAGATGACAGCTGAACTAGGGAAGTCTTAATGGGAGCAGGAGGAAAGTGAGGATCCAGGTAGAATTTCTCCATCTGAAAGCATGCAAAATGTGGGGATTTTGTTTGTGTTGGCTGTGAAGTGACTATGGAAACATGTAAACGTGTCTGGCCCTTGCTTATGGAGCAGACTGGACTTTGCATATGCACAGGACCTTACCAACTGACTGCACTGACTAAAATAAATGCATAAAATACTAAAATACACTGCTTCTTCTCGTGAGCTCTGTAGGGACGTCATGTTCACAGCATTAAAATGGGTTTCTGGGTTAGGGATTATAAACACAATTGTTTATGAAAGTCCAAACACAGACTATTGGTGATGGAAAAGTGAGAGAAAGCCAAACCTGGCTTTTGGATTCAGGTTAAGTCTGTAGACTGCAGGAGGAAAGTCTGGAGCTAAATCCAGAACCCACTACTTTATGCCATTAGGTTCAGTAGAGACACCCTTGATTTTCTCATAAACTTGGTTCTCTTGCTTCAGAGATAATCAAGGCAGAGATAACCCTGATTTCTATTCCTGTCAGTAGCTGTGCACAGCACAGCTGACTTTTCAGATGGGAATTTTTGATTTATTCAGGTTTGAAACAATCAAAATTCATCAGGCAGAAAGAAAAAAAAAAATCCCATTGTCTCACCTGGTGAAATATCTGGAGACCAGATTATAACAAGAATGTGGAGAAGACAAGCAGAAAGCTCCTTTTCTTGGGTTTGATTGCTGGGTTGTTTTTTTAATTTTCTTATTTTGTAGGGAGCTTGTCTGTGAATAACCATCTGCATACCCAGAGAGGCTGTCTGATGCCAACAATTCATTTGGTATGATGGGCCAAAAGGGGTGGTTATTTTCTTCAACATGTTTGCTTTGATTTTTTTCTAAAACTTAGTGTTATGATGCCATCTGGTACTAATAAAATTTCCCTCTATTTACAATAATCTCCTTTTGGATTGTATTTTGACTTTGATTATATTAGAAGTGATTCTTTGCAAAGGACTCATCTCCATGTGACTCCTGGCCCTGCTTCCATTGCAGTCTTCAGCAACATCGTGGCTGTCCTGGGATGCTTCTACACAAGCTGCTTTGACTTACCCCCAGTTTGTATGGCTTTAATTCAGCCCATGCTGTTTCACATTGGTTTCATTGCAAAAATTAAATATGCCTTGTGTCATTTGTGGCTTCATCAGGATTTTTTTTTTCCCAGTGAAAAAGGGGACAAGGGAGCAGTAGGGGATAGAGGGGAGAGAGTGTTTACTGACAGCTGAATGTGTTCCTGGCCTTATCTTGGCTTCTCCTTGTACACACTTTGATTTTGTTAATATTGTCCCTCCAGAAACATGTTGGGGTTTGGAAGCTGATTTGCCTGCATAGAGCAAACCAGATCTCTGTCAGGATGACTGTGGAGCTGGGAGATGTCTCCTTCTTGGGATGACTGTTTCACACTCTTGTACCATATGTAATTTCCTGGAAGAGGGTCAGGGTATGTAGAGTAGAAGAAACTCCTATAAACCCATAGGTTTATTGTCAGCGTCTCACAGAATTAAATGAAAAATGCTCTGGATGGGGTTTATTGACATATTTCCCACGTCTGGTTAATACTGACATTGGGCCAATCTCAGTATTTTGCTTTCTGCTTCTCTGCCATTGCAGAGGGAGTGAAAACTTGCCCTAAGAGTGAGTGCATGCACTGGGAAGAGGAGAGAAGGGCTATAAAGGCAGCAGAGCTGGAGCACTGCATCACTGCAGGGCAGCATAGTCACTGCTGCCACCACCACAAGTAAGGTCTTTACTGTGAGGGTGGTGAAACACTGGAACAGGCTACCCAGAGAGGTGATGGAATCCCCATGCCTGGAGGCATTCAAGATCAGGCTTGATGGGGCTCTGAGCAACCTGATCTAGTTGGGGATGTCCCTGCTCACTGCAGGGGGGTTGGACTAGATGACCCTTTGAGGTCCCTTCCAACTCAAAGCATTCTATGATCTATGATCACAACTTGAGCATCTGTTTAACTGCAATATTTTATGCAAAGAGGCAGGGAAGTAGAGACATTATTTAGATCCACAATGTTTCCCCACCCCTTTCTGTCCCAGCCTCTTGGAGAGTGCAGTGGGGCTGGCATCAGGGCTTCAACCTTCATGACTGCTAAGAGAAAAGCTGGTGTCTTATGTGAGGCTGATGGAGACACAGAGAGGCAGTGCAAATATTTAGATTTCTAATAACATCAGTAGTGCTTCAAAGGCCTTGCCTTTCCCCTAGACCACAAGTGACAGCAGACTAAAGGTGAGTGGCAAACAGCATTGAGAACCCACTTGGCATTTTCTTCTTCATTCTTAATGTTTGCCTTTCTATCAAGAAAATATTTTAAAAATAAACGTTAGATTTGCAAAGGACATTCCTGATATGATCAAAACAAGCCTCACAGACCTGACCTACTCATCTCCTGTCACAGGACAGAGGTTACCTGCTGTCATCCCAGATGTTTTCTCCAACCCAGCAGTGAAGGATGAACTTGCCAGCATCCCCTCTCTGAATGGAGCAGTGAGGCGTGGTGCCTGGGGCCCAGCTAGCTGACTCCAAAACTGGGAGCAGAGTGGACAGGGGACATTGCACACAAGCTCATCCACCTTGCTTGTGGCAGGGCTTGTCAGGTGAGGACTTACACTGATGTGGATGTTCCCCTTTGTTGAGGTAGTATTCTGTGCTGCTCTGCACCCCACAGATGCACAAGCTTAGTGGGTGTTAAATCATGGACTTTCTGCAGTAACTCATTGTACAAAACCCTCCACCCTTGGATATGACCAACAAGAACTCCACTGTGAGAGAAGCACCACTGAAGAAGGCCTGTCAGTAGACACCCCTCAGATATGCTTGAAAGAAGTGAAAAGAAGAAAAGGATAAAGGAACACTAGCTTAAATATGACCAGATTGGTAGCACCGCATTAAAAAATCTGGGGACATTTACATTCAGATCATATAGGCTGAAACCAACAACGAGAATGTGGAAAATCAGGACTGGTGAAGCAAATGTACGTTGGAAGTGGCAGCTCTGCTTTCAGCTCTGCTGAAGCAATGACCAGTCATCTCCTGCAGTAGCTGAAGTGATTTTCAAGGATAACCTAGGCAGGGCATTTCACGCTAATCTAATCTGCAAGTGAGGGCTATCAGACACTGACACCCCGTTTGCCAAATTCAGACTGACTAATGCTTCCCTGACCTTGGCTCCTGTTACCATATGAATCTGAGCAGCACTGGAGAATTGGCAGCGTGACAGCAGCACAGGCACTTCATCTTCAAGGCATTTTATTCAGCATTCCTGTGAAAAGTGGGGGTATTAAGGTCTGGTTTACAGAGGGAGGAGAGGTGACAAAGGGCTGTGCCCTGGGCTGGGGGCCGGCTGCTTGAGGGGCTGGAATTCAGGATCAAGAATGTCCTAATGCCAAACCCTCTCTGCATCCCCTTCTGTTCCCCTGACAGTTCTTGCGACCACAGAAACAACAGCCTAGTCCTTTTCTAATATTGCAATGGCTGTTTTTTCCCCCTTATTAGAAAATAATCTCATCAAGGCAGGAATCACCTTCATTTAACATCTTCTCACAGCCGCTGCCAGCCTTGAGCCAGGAGCTGTGTCAAAGCACATAGCTGGGATTAACTCCTCGTGCTCCTTTATTCTAACATGCAGCAGAATTTGGACTGAGGTCTCCAGCAGAGTGGAGCACTTTTTCTTTAGATTTCTTTTGGGAACTGTTCAAGACTGGAGGATACCCAGAAGATGCATTAAACAAACAAACAAAAGCCCTAAAATGGTATTTTTAATCGGGATGTTTCTACAATGGCTTGCTAGCACTATGATCCTTTGCCTGCTTTCTGAGGCAGAGGGAGGCAGGAATTTGATTATTTCTTTACTAAAGGGATAGTACGCACTGGCCCCCTCTGCTGCCAATAGTATTAACATGAGATGGGCAAAAAGATCTCAAAGGTAGTCTTGGTGTCGAGTCAGAGACTTATCCTGTGTTTTGGATGGAGAAGGTGTCATCATTTGATTGTTTTTCTCCTCGGAGAGGGCCCCAGGATTCAGGGAGAGCCGTGGGTTCTGCAGCCACCCTCGCTGCCTGTCAGAGGTGGCCTCATCAAAAACTCCTCCTGAGTGGAAGCAGTTGGATTTGCTTCCAAGGCTTCCTCCCCAGGCCTCCCAGAAACGGGGCTGGCCCTGGCTTAGCTTTCTTTTTAGCAAGTGAACCAGTGACGAAAAAATAAAAGCCGAGGTGTAAACAGAGTCTTTTCTTTTCCTCATATGATCCCGCGAAGCGCTGAGTGCCTTGACCCCACTCTAATAAAACCCTTGCTTCCTGCAATGCTCAGAGCGAGTCCTTGGAGTTCACTGCGTATTCACTTAAGATTATGCAGATTTGGGTCAGTCCTTTGCTGCCTTCAGGCCGGGCTCTTGACCCGCAGCTGCGGGGAGCAGCTTGCCTGTCCTGGGCAGCACCCGGCCAGCCCTTCCCAGCCCCTTCCTGAGCCGTTCTCTTTCGATCGGGGTTTGTTGCATTCCTGTAACTCCCTCTGCTGGATACCTTCACGGGATTTTTTTGTTGACGTAGCCCCTCCGCTGAGGCCTTTTTCCTGAGGATGAAGTGTAAACAGCAGAGGAAGAGTGGCATTTTGCAAAATGGGTTTAAAAAATGAGGATTAAGGGGTTAGATTTCCCTACTGGTGCTGAGGCTTTTCAGCTCCGATCTCCAAGTGGGTTTTACTAACTTCCCCTGGTCTCCGTCCAACCTTTGTGATACTCAGCACCACTGTCACATGCTGTATAAAAATATTAAAAATTAAGCAGACCCATATTTTTCTGGCTGAGCAGGCAGCTGACCTGTGAGAATAGTGCATCCTGGTCTGCTCCCAGTTAGGTCTTCTTTTCTGAAGGTTAATGGCAAATGTAGAAGCAAATCCCAGTGCCTGTGCCTCCTGTCACTCAGGGCAGCAGCCTAACGACTCAGATGTTTCTGTTTCTTCTTTGGTTAACTCATATTACATTCCCTGCCCAGTGGAGCAGGTCCCAGTGGAAGAAAGGATGGAAACCACAGGCAGAGCTGCAGCCTGCTGCTTGGGGGTTCCATGGGATCTGCCAGTGTGGTTTCCCCCAGGCTGCATGGGTGCTAATCGTATGCAGAGGTCCTTGGTGCTGTTAGACCTGCTCTGACGTGTTCTGATAGAAGAGCTTTGGAAGATCAAGGAATCCAGGTCTCTCCAGTCTAACCTACAGAGGGGAACATCCTTGTTCCCAGCCAGAAGAGCCCCAGCAGCAGGCTGATTGCGTGTTGGAACAAACAGGAGGAAAGCTATTCCTTTCTGTAAAACCAGGATACCACAGGTACCTAGAATGGAGCTAACCAACCCAAGCACATCAATAATCAAGAAGAATCTGATTTATGCATTTGATGACTTTATTTAGGAGTATCAGTGAGAAATGACAAAGATATGAAAAGATATTTTTGTTTTAGTGAAAACAAAATACAAAATATTGTGTTGTCAATACAGCTGTCAAAATATGAACAACTACTAGCATGTATTGGTAGCTACCAGCAGTGCTCGTGGGCTTTCCTTGGACCACGGGGACTTCATAGCTGGTTTGCACAAAGCTAGTATGAAATGAAAGTCACGGAAATGTTTACAGATAAAAAGACAATGGTCATTTTATACAATGAAAGAGGGATCAACACTTATTTATTAATTTTTCTTCACCAGTATACACAGCTCTAAAGTAGATTCGTCAATGTCAGCCTTTCATCTAACAGAAATCAGCTCTTCAGTTGACTTCCTAGTGACACAGATACACAGAGCTACCAAAATACCTGTAGATTTAGGAGACAAAACACAATATATAGCTTTGACTTGGCAAGATAGACATATCAGTTTTAAGCATAAATTCTGCTGATCACAGCGGGTGAAATCTGAATAAAAACAATGGAATTTATCCACATGATGATAACCAGGTTTAAATGCAGAGCTGCATGGGTTTTTTTGGCCCCCTCCCAGAATAACAGTGGTCCTGGCTCTTGTATTTCATCTTCCCTGTTGGATTAGGAGCACTGGATGCCCAAAGGACACAGATCTGGTCCAAAACCTGCCTGGCATACAGTGCTGGAAACCCAGCTCTGAAAAAATGTGAACTGGCTCATCCCACACAGACACATTTGTAAAAATAAGAGTTTTCTCTTTCAAATTTTCCTCAAGGGCATTTCAAATATCCCATTTTCAAGCTTTTTACTGTAAAACCAAAGGCAAGATCTGGGGTTTTTTGTTTTTTGTTTTTTTTTTTTTTTTTTTTTTTTATAAAGAGGAAAAAGGAGAGGCTGACATAAAATATCTCCTGGGGGGGTACCTTTGTAAGAGGGCAAATACAGCTGTATGTGGCTCCGTGAACATTTCAGTGGTAGATAACCTGCATTTGAAAGACTTGATGCAGGCAGGTCTCAAACAGACCATCTCTGGATATTCACCTTTATTTTTCTGTATTTCTTTTTCTTTGGGATCTGCACAGCAAACTCCACAGTCAAATGTTCCAAAAAACTTTTTAATTGTTCCCTGTTCAGCTTAAGCCAAAATTACCCAAGAAGATCCATTCCACTGACTTTTTCTTTGGAACTTCATTTTCTCAGCTGATCCCAGGAAAGAATAAAAACGTCTGCTGTCAGAAAGCTTCAGATTAGTTTTTCATTTCATCCAGATGTGTTTTTTTTCCCCACAGCTAACATGGTTCAAATGTTTCACTCACTGGATAGGACATGCAACTGGAAAAATAGCATGGGAACAGCTGAGAGTTTTACTAGTCAGTACAGTTGTGGTTCTGATAGAGGACCAACAGCAGCTTGGTTACATGGCAAATATGAAATGTTTCAACAACAAAGAAAAATTGACAAATGGAATTTAAAGATCTGTGAGTAACAGAAATGTGAGTACTTGCTGGCATAGAGTTTAAGATCAGAACATCATTTTAAAACCAGAAGATCAGAAGATCACTAGAGCACCTATTTTAACTCTGATATAATGCAAAGTGTAGCATATCATTCAGATTTCTGTATATGGAGAGCAAAGGTTTGTCTTTGGAACTCCAAAAGTGTGTCCAGTTTGTCTTCACAATTTCAAAAGATGACAAATTCAGATAGTGCCAAAGTATACAGCCATGGGTGCTTTCTCTCTCTCCACGAGAGAACATTTGATAACAATGACAGAACTCTGGAACCCCAAATCTATTGTCACATGTGAAAGCAGAGAAATGTAAAGAAAAATGCAGTAAACCAGATGTTATCAGAGAGGATGAAAGATACTGTTAAGGAGAGCCAAACAGTACTGCAAAGTGTGGTCTATAGGGGCATTTCATTACAAGAAGATTCACTAGACCTAGGAAGAATCAATTAAAGCTACAAAGAATACAGCATGGCAAACCCCTGATATTAAGTAGGGACCTGTTAGTTATTATTTGCTAAATACCTTGTCTCTTCTTGTTATTTCTTCTTACTTACAGACATTTCTCATAACAGCTCAGTAAATCACCTGATGAGGTGAGATTAGACTTGTTCTTCAGACCTGCTAGGATCAAGTCTTCTGGCTGGTACTACCTGAGTAGCTTTGCAGCATCCAGAGCAAATGTATTTCAGGAAAAACAAGTAAGCACTCCCTGATATGATAACAGTGATGATGATAATGACTGTAGCACTAAGAGCTGGTGATGACATATCCTTCAGGATGGAGTGAGGTCCTTCTGCTGTGGAGGAGGGAGGCGACTCTACGTTCTCACCTAGTAATGATAGAGTAGCCACAAATTAGAAGTTACATCAGGAACTGGGCAAAACCCATGACGTTGGTGATACTTAGAAAAAGCACAGATTAGGACACACTGGCATTTCTCTCTTAACTGAAACTTTAGTAATTTTCAGTGCACATGGGAACATCTGAGCTGGTGTCTCTCAGCTTGCTTGCAAGGGAAAGCAAGAAATATGCTCTTTGAAGGCACAATTAACTTGCCTAATTTTAGCTGCCTTTAACATGAGACATATCTGTCCCTCAAAGTACTTTTTATCTGCAGAGTCTAAAGGAAGTCAGAGGGTGACTAGCATGGAAACAGACGGCTGTATTGGGTCAAATGAATCCCACACGTTTTTCATTCTTGAAAAAAGAAAACATAAACCAGCTATTGAACCTGGTCCTGTGGAAATATCCTTAAGGGTGGCATGGGAATGAAATTTAAAAAAAAAATTGATGCAGTCAATATGAGAATAGACTGTTATAATACGTGAGGAATGAGGCCCTGAATATGGTTTTGGAGTAATTCTGTTCCTTAGAGATGTGATGATGTTTGACAGACTTTGATCTTAGCTTCATCAATTAAGCAAATTAAGATTAATTAGGGCAATCCTTGGCACTGGCACTTACCTGGGGATAGATAGTTACTACAGTACAAGCAAAAACCTCTTGAACCTTGGACACCCAAGATCTGTCACCTGGCAAATCCACTACTGACAAGTGGTATTATTTAACTGTTTTTTTTTTTTTTCTTGATGATCAATATACAAGCCTTTCCCCAGAACACTGTTCAGAAGCAACGCAGTTTTCCAGCAGCACAGACTATGCTGCTCTTGTCCCCTGAATTGCTATTCAATATCCAAACCAATGCCAAGTACCTTCTGCTTCAGAGCTCCACAGTACTGTCCCTTGTTATGGGCCTCAGTCAGAGGTGCTATGACAATATTAAGCATGTTATATATGTGCTTATCATAAAATCTTGTTTCCTTTCCTTTGACACAGATGATTATTTTATACTATCTATCTATCTACCTACCTACCTATTGTGCATTCTACATACCTATATCTCTCTACTGACTCTGTTAGCAAAAACAATACCAAACTTTCCATGTGGACTGTTTTCCAAAGGAGTTATCCTTATGTATATTTCCCAGGGGAATCTATCAAATTGAGGAAACAGGAGCTTTGAATACAATTTTCCTTTGAAAGCTGTACTAAAATCACCATTTAATCAAGAGCTTTTCTTTAATAGGGGCCAGATTTTTTCCGTTCTTCATTTTGTGTGTAGAACAACAATTCTGGTGAAAATTTTTAGAAGCTGGAAATACACTGTGGCTCTTGTGGTGTTTCTTTCCTAAGACTTCTTTCTCTAGTGCTCAGGCTACTTTAAATGGGAGGTCTTGAAGTGCAGCCACTACTCCTACTGTGCTGATATCCCACTGATTTCAAGATCATACTAATTAAAAGCTCACCTCTGTTACAATGCCAGACAAAATGCTCCCCAGCAGAGGCAGGCTGTGAGAATGCCAGCCTTGATTCTTGCTACATTTAGTAGGCTTGGAGCTAGCTAAATAATGATCATTTCACTTTCAGATGCTCCAAGTACGAGTTCATTTTTCACCTAACCCATCTGTTTGCTTCTAGATCTCAGTGACTGTAGAAACATATACATGGCAATGCCTCAGAAAGAGGGGTGCAACTGCCCTGGGATCGTGTCCATCTGAGCTGCTGCTGGTAGATGAGTCCTCTCTTTCAGTGAATAAATGATATGCTGATAGCATGTGAACCCCTCCCTGCACAGATGCAAGCAGTGGCGGGGGCCAGTCCCTCTGCAAATGGAGAACACAGAGGGCTGTTCAGGCTTGTCCTTTCTCTGCAGTATTGACGTTTCCTATTGAGTCATGCTTTTAAGTCAATTTTCACGGCAGAGGTGTTGCCAGCTTGGATACCCAGAGCGCTGGCCCTGCTGGTCTTTGTCAGCAAACTGACCCACCAAGGAAGGGAAAAGCACAAGTCTCACAGTCAGGGGTAGGGAGCAACATTGTGCAGGAGAGGGAAAGAAGCTGACACATCTGCACCTCAGGCTTCACATCAGGCTCCAGCTATGTGTCCTCACATCCAAAGACCTTCAAAGCTCTGCTCTGCCTGCCCAGCTTTTGTTCCTCATCCAGTTGCTTCTGATAAAGCCAATTTTATCCTGTATTTGTTTATGTTCCATATGATCCTAGTTACACTTTACATCTCACTCAGCCTTAAACTTACAATCTTCCTCACTTTGAAATTCCTCCTGAAGAAGCTAATTTTCTGTCAGGGACAATAACGTGAACTTGTCTCAAAACTCTTACACTTACAGAGGCTCTACAGCGGAGATACAGGAGGAGCTGGTGCTCTTCGCGGGTGCAGGCTCTGAGGCAGAGATACAGGAGGAGTTGGTGGCTCCAGCCGAGGCAGGGCCGACCAGTTCCACTCCCCTGACTCCACCAGACCATGTGCACAGATGACATCAAATACTGGTCAGACACTTTATGGGGGTACCTGAACAAAATGAGTATCCAACACCCCATGAAACACCCCTCACCTCATTTTGAGAAGATTCTAAATTCTGCAAGATGCATGTGCAACTTAGAGACCACCCAGCAACTCAGACACTCCCCCACAGGAGGACAAATCTCTGTAAAACTCAAGACACAAAAGAATCCATTTGACCTACCACCTATGGACCAGGACCTCAACTCAAGACAACACCGCTGGATCCACAGGTGGTGAAACCTTTTATTTCTTCTTAACCTTCTCCTATCTTTCTTTTCTCTTCTGTCTTACTTTCTAACTCCCTTCTACTCATTTTTATTAAGACTAAGTAGTGTCAGATTTTTCGCCTTAGATTGTAAGTAGTGAACTGGGTGTTCAACCACATGCCTTTATTCACAATGTTTATTGACTGTCATTGGGAAGAGTCAATAAATAGTTTGGTATTGTTTTCTGAGTCATTGCCGTGGCTTCACCACCTCTGTGGCCCTGCTGTGCGAGGATAGCCCATTATTGAGGGATTATAAAGTTTCATCTCTCTCATCACCCACCAAGTGGGATGAGACATTCTCTCCTCTTTTGTTAGAAATCAGCCAGCACATCTTGGACAGGGTGGAGGGTATCCTGCTTTGTCTACAGCATTTAAAACTGAAGATTCCACAATTGTCCTGATTTACCCATCTTTCCCTCTGGATTAATATAAACCAACCAGCACTCACACCTTTGAAAAACCAGGCTAGTCACACACGTTGGATTGTGTGTGCTTTGACTGCCTCCTGCTCACCTATTCAAATTACTTGTCTTCTCATGCTGTAAAAATTGTTTGGAACAAAATTCCCGTAATGTATTTGATGTGTTACTGAAGGATAAATAAAGCCTTTAGTGATGTAAGGGCACATGTGTGCAGAATTGCTTAGGGGATTTTTGCTATTTTTTTTTTTTTTTCCTTTTATACAAAAAATGCACTAGACCTGCCCTTCCTCAAGAGTACATGGAGGGATCTGGGAACAAGTTGAGATCAGCATTTGAAGGCGTTTTTATAAGTCACTGTAAGTACTGTCTACAGTGAGTGGGATCAAGATGTCATTTCCAAGTCTGAGTGCAGTGGAGTGTAGCTCAGATTGAGGTTAAATGCTTGTCCTCTTAAAAGACATCTCTTCCATCAGGTCAAATTTTGTTGAATGATCTGAGTCCAGAAAAGTTCAGTACTTGGCTTTTTGCAGAGTAGAAGAGACCATGATTACCACACACAGGCATGCTGGTGGAGCAAAACACTAGAGTATGAAAACAATCTGGGCACCTAAGTATTTTTCTCTTCTCCTGTGGCTTAAAGTATCAGTCAGACCTGATGTTCTGATCCTCCTGACAACAAACCTGCCATGAAGTGAAAGCCTGCATGCTGGCTTTGTGAGAACTGGTGCTGTATCTGAGTGCTGGGACTTGGCTGAAATAGCTGTGTGCTAGCAAACAGAGTTCATACCCCATACCCCAGGGAAAAGTTTCTGGGATATTGTCTTAAAAATAAATTAGTGGTGAGTCACTGCCTTAATTCTGAGTCACTGACTCTAGTAAACAGGCTTTCTGTGGGATATAGAAGACAATGGTGTTCCCCATGAAATAACATTCAGTAATCGTGAAGGGCAGAGCACATAGTCCAAAGCTCATCAGCCCAGCTACTTAGACTCCCTGTAGGGGCCAGGCAGTGGGAAGAGGAGGTGGAGTCCAGGGAAAAATGTGCAAATTCATCCTGCAGCATAAAATACAGTATTGGCCCTACATCATGGACATGCCAGCTGCTCCTTATTTGTCAGATAAAATGAGATGTGGACTCTGACTTTGAAAGTTTCTTCAACAGTTTGTCAAACAATTTAGTTGGTTTCATCAGCTCAGAATTTCAATTATTTTCATAGTTCTTCAAATCGTTAAGGTGGGAAGTGGTAACACAGAGAGAAATGGGGCTAGAGACTAAGAAAGCACAGATCTGGAAAACACACCAGACCAATTTTGGAGGTGTACGTCTGTCTTTCAGATGGGAAACTCTTCACATGTCGAGACAACTTGGGAAGAATGGCAATTCATGTGGAACAGATTGGCTGAATTTACATACAAGGATACTGCTAAATTTGTATACCTTTTGATCTATGTGCTTATCCTGGGACTGTAGATTTTGTAGCTTTTTTTCTTCTGTTTGAGGACAAATGTACTATGCAAGTTGAACATTTTTGTCTGGAAACCTTTCTGAGCACAAAGACCATACACAAAGTCCTACTTCACTGTAGAAGCAGAAACAAAGACAATCTATCAGCAGTTGTTCAAATTAAAGACAATTAAACACATTTGTTCAAAAAATCAAGTACTCAGCCCATGGAAAATCTGTCTTTCAGCTGCCTGCTGAGGTCAGGTTCATTGCTGCTCCATTCCTCTCTGCTTTGTTTCTCCTTCAGGACTGCAGCTCTGCAGAGCAGACTCAACCACACGCTGTGTTCATGTCAGCCCTTTCCTTGTGCTGGTATTGACACGGTGCTGGCACAGACTGGAGCTCTGGGCTGGGATATGTACCGGGTATTGCACAAGCAACATACGTTACCCAACAGCATGCTGTGCTGGACTTGGGGCTCATTCTTTGAGGACAGGGAGATGTCTTTACACCTGGACTGCCACCTTCTTGAGTCTTACCATAAACAATGTTCCAGTTTACCCTCCTAATCAAATTGATGGGCTTCGCACCTCTTTGCTCTTCCTCAGACTGGGAGAGAGAGAGGAAAGGAAGCCCTGGGAGATGGTGAATATGTTTGCAAGGTCTTGCTGTAGTGCAGGACTGAACTAGCAGATTCCCATGCCCAAAGGAGTGGGATGTATGTCAAGTGAAGTCTGACAACCACAGTTTACTACAAATAATGTAATTTTCTGTTACTAAGATACAAGCGCCAAGAGATTTTTAAGGATACAAAAAGTTCTTTCAAATTCCTCTGGTGCTAAGTGGAACCAGGCTACAGTATCTTTTTTACTCAGATGTGAAGACCAAGAACTGTCTCCCCCTTGAATGCACTGAAGGTATACAGCCCTGGAGGCTAAGATCTTCTGTCTCCTTGCAAACAATCCCTTGTGCCTCCTAACGCTCTTTCCACACAGAGGGCCTACAATTCTGCCATCTCCTTGCACAAGGTGGGTTTGATGCTTAGGTATTTCTGGGCAGGAATCAGACACTGTAATTCCTTCTGTCACAAGGCTATGTGCTAGGAACATCTCACTAGATCAGGTGATTAGCAGTAAAGTCTCCAGCTGTTCTCAACGGTCTCTCTCTGCAGTTTTCTCTCTCCAGCCCAGCACAGCCATCTGCTCATCAAATCCTGCACAGCAGCATAAAATCACCTCTTGGCATGTGGAAACGACTGTCCTCAGTCATTAATAACTGCACAATGCCTGTGATCTGTAATAATGTACTAGAGAAGAAAAAGACTGTAACTTCAGGTAATAGATTGCCCAGAACTTCTTCAACCCATCCATCTAGCAGAAGGCAGCTTGCTATATATCTCCATTGGATATGAAGTGTTCTGCAAACTGAAAGGCAGAAAAATAAAAGTTTCTGTTCCAGATGTGAATCAGCTCGGCCTGGGAGAATGAACACAGCAGGCTAAAAAACAGGAGATATTACCAAGTGAGAGTGGGAAAAAAGAAGTGGAAGAAAAGTCTGGAGATATTTGAGGAAGAAGTATCAAGAACTGTTTGTGGAAGAGAGATGTAATCTTAGGCCCGAGGTACCGTCAGGCAGATTATGCTAACTCTAAGGAAATACAAAGGTATTTAGCTGCACTATGCCACAATTAGTCATTTGTATCTAAGCTCATTACTGCAGAAGTAGGGCATGGGTTCATCACTCCAATTAGCACTGAAATGCAAATGGAGACCCCTCACCCTGACCTGTCTACAAATCTTTTGCCATTTACTCAAGAGAGGAAAACCTAAAGCTTTCATGAAAAACATTAAACATCTTATCCTCACTACTTAGTTTTCTTAGTGCTTGTCTTGTGCTGGAAGATCTATGAGGGATTTTATGGTGGAGCCTGATACCATGTTGGTTTGCAGATGGCCAGCAAGTCGAGGGAGGTGATTCTCCCCCTCTACTCTGCTCTGGTGAGACCCCACCTGGAGTACTGCATCCAATTCTGGAGCCCCCATTACAAGAGGGATGTGGACCTGCTGGAGCATGTCCAGAGAAGGGCCATGAGAATGATCTGAGGGCTGGAGCAGCTCTCCTATGAGGACAGACTGAGGGAGTTGGGGCTGTTCAGTCTGGAGAAGAGAAGGCTCCGAGGTGACCTTATTGTGGCCTTCCAGTATCTTAGGGGGGCTACAGGAAAGCTGGGGCGGGACTTTTTAGGATATCGGGTAACGACAGGACTAGGGGGAATGGGGCAAAGCTGGCAGTGGGCAGATTCAGGCTGGATGTGAGGAAGAAGTTCTTCCCCAGGAGAGTGGTGAGACCCTGGAATGGGTTGCCCAGGGTGGTGGTTGAGGCCCAGGGGGTCTTTAAGGGCAGGCTGGATGAGGCTCTGGGCAGCCTGATCTAGTGGGAGGTGTCCCTGCTCATGGCAGAGGGGTTGGAACTGGGTGATCCTTGTGGTCCCTTCCAACCCTGACAGATTCTGATCTGTTTTAGCAGAGGACTTTAGAGCCCTAATGGCTCAATGGTTGGACTTGATGATCTTGAAGGTCCCTTCCAACCTAAAGGATTCTATGATTCTATGGTACTGTATGAGACTGAAACTCCACAGATGTTAAAGAAGTAACAGGAAAACTAGAAACCTCTCCATGTCTTTACCAAAGTGAAATTTGACCATAACTCCAAATAAGTTGCCACAGCTTTTTAGTCATGAACAGCATTATGGCATTTTAATGGAATGGTAATTCTATTGCATTTTAATGGTAGGCAAAGAGCAAAGATGCCAGGACAAACACTGGGTAGCAACAGCGATTTTCCTGTCCTTTCCCTGTGGCTGTCTGTGACACAAGAGCTCTCGTTCCTGTGGGACTAGTCCAGGGTATTCAGAAACCCAGAAATGCAGCTTAATACTTTATTTTTCCAGTCTGAACCAAGGAAAATGTGAAAAACTCAGGAAGTGGCTGTGTTTTTTAATAAACCTCTGTAGGTTTCCTGTCACAAGTGATGGCCTTCGGCAACTGAAGTAAATAACTCCATGTACCTTCAAAGAAACAGTAACTTCCATGAAATATCTCTTTAAAGTCAATATTACTAAGTGGAGGAATGAATCTGTCTTCCCTGAAGCCAAATAGAATCTCTTTCCAAAGGAGAACTAGATACAAAAGAAATGGCCAGACCAAATGTATTGTATTTACTTAAGATGTTAGTCTAAGAATGCAAAAACTAACATGTGTATCTGTAAACTAAATGGTAGTTTGATGTAGGAAGTTGCTGGAGCAGAGCAGTTCTCTTTGAAGAGTGTAATTTGGCTGTTTTTTGCCTTTTGGCTCTGCCTTCAGGTTTAAGGCCAAATGTTACTTGTAATAGGATTACTTAAGCTCAGATAGGCTGCAATTGTTAGAGACATAAGTACCAGGTAGGGTTGCCAGCTTCAAAAGACCAAGCAGCACCAGAAAAGCCTAAGCTCTGCAGGTTCATTCATGAGCCTGTGGATAAGCAGAAAACTGCAGATACAGAAGGTCAAGACCAGTTTTCCAGCTTGCATGAGCCCACACTCCAAGTAATGCTACTGGAGAGAAAGAAAGGAATCCTCATCTGAGCCTCCAGCGGCAGCTTGCGTCATCCTGGAGGAAGAGAGTGAAAGGTGTGGCTACACAGAGGAGAAGCAATAGTCAATCCTTAGATCAGTTTTTGGTACTCTGCTCCTGGTGTGGTTGAAAAATAAATGTTATTCATTAGTAAGCTGTGCAGCCAACCACATTCAAGCTTTATTAAAACACAGCTAATTGCAAGGTTTTGAAATCCATGACATCAGTCCAGAATTTTATGGTGTTTTAAAGTGAAAAGTGCATTTCAAGGTTGGGTTTTGTTGGCTTTTTTTTTTTTTCCTTTTCTTTATAGGTTATTTTTACCTCTTTATGAAGCTGAAGATTTAGTGCTTTCAGACTTTTCTTTTCAAACCCAAGGACTCAGATATGAAACAGGAAAACTCAGATTGTCATGTAGTCTTATCACTCCAGCACCTAGGGCTTCAGAAGGGCACTGTATCTCCCAAGAGATCAGGAAATCTGAGTGCCATCCTCCTCTGACTCTTGCCTTACATCTTTGTCTGTAAACAAACACAAAAGGCAAACAAAAAATGCCTGGAGAATCTTGTTTCTCATCAGCTGCCATCTGAGCAGAAAATATTGGCATATTTGCATTTTATGAAATAAATAAAATCTAAATCCTGAAGTTAAAATTGCTAGGTTATTTAGTGATAATGTTTTTGTTTATTTGGTCATTCCTCAATGCTTGTTTGAAACCCTATAATTCAGCATGTAACTATCAATGCTGATTAATCAAATACATGCATTTTTCCAAAAGTAGTGTAGTAAAATAGTTTCAGTGCCTTCTCCATGGGGCATTTTTCAGGGGAGTTAGCCACACTTACAGCAAAAAGGCAAGGCATATTGCATCCTCCCCCAGGCTATTACAGGCCGACCTGGCCCACTCCTTCACTCCCTGTGTCAAATGCTGCAATCTATAGTACACGTACAGATGTACAAGGCTGGTGTCTTGCACTGTGTTGTAGGGCTCACCAGATGTGGATGACAGCCAGAAGGCACTCTATAGCTACTAGATTTTATGTTATTTTCCTTCCAACACAAAGATGTCAATCTCTGGCTTATATCTCCAGGAATGAAAAATTGCCTCAAGAAGTAATTTTGCAGGGCCTGAGTGTCCCATAGCCGTTTTGCAAACCTTCTCTTTCTTTTCAGTGGTTTTTATCTTTCCCTGATGCTAGATACAAATTACTATTATTTTTACAAAACCACACACCATATATTGAAAAACAAGCAGATACCAGAACATTAATTTCCATGTAAGTATTCAAACTGAGTAGAGGGGACAGAACTGTGTTTATACTAAAATCTAAAATCCCAGAACTGACATGAACATTTTTCATCCCGTTCTTGAAAGAAATAATTTCCTCAGAATCCTACACTTTCCATCCCTTAAGAAAACAGATATATAAATAAAGTGACTCAGAAAATCAATTGTTGTTATATTAGTTTTCTGTTAAAAGATGTGGAGTTGCCTCTCTTATTAGGACTCAAAGCAAAAAGTACACAAAAGAAGTGAAAGTTGGCTGCATGCCTTCCCACACACTGTTTTTGCATTCCTACATCTTCTTTAAAAACTAACAGGAAATAAAAATGAATGCAGCACAGGTTCACACTTGTGTCCTTAAACCTTCATCACTACTACAGAAATAAAAAGTTTTATTTTCAGAAACTCCTCTGTTAAGTATTCCAGGACATATCTAACATAGGCACAATGTCTACACAGTCCACAACCATATAGTACACAGCCATTATTTCTTGTACCTGGGGCTGCCTTCCATTTATCCACTCCATACAATAGTCACTCTGCTTAGCCTAGCATGCAAACTACTTCACTAATAAAGTTCCTTTTACTTTTCCTACTATTCTGAGCTTGTAAACATATGCTCCAAAGCATCCAATACAAGCAAGGAAGAAACTCCCTTTGTGTGATGAAATGGGCTCCCCTAAATGTGACTCTCTTTTCACACAAAATCTCTACTCCAGCATCATCGCAAATGGACCTCCAGCACCTGAGTGGGACTGATTCATTTCCTTCACTTTAGCAACTGAAAAGAGCGTTATGCAGCTACTGAGCAACCTAGACTAGCACACAGTTTTTAGATGACTAAGTCCAGGTGAGACAAATACCATTTTTCAGATCGTATTTTAAAAGATAAATCAAAGGGTTACCTAGCAGTGGCATTAAAAGTGCAGCTACTCATAGTAAACTTAAGCACCCGAGTGAGTTATTCACTCCACATTTGTGTGTGATTCATGTTTCTAGCTCTGCAGGCTTACAGGCTCCCTTTGCCCTTCCCCTCAGGTTCAGAGCCTCGGGGCTCACAAAGATGTATTTCTTATGCCAGGGAGCCAGGACCACACACTGCTCATCTCTGAGAGGACCCATGCACCATGTGGCTTTACCAAAACAGTCTAGCTCTTTAAACAGTGGGAAAGGGAAATATTATTTCTCCTTGTATCCTTTTCTATTGCATAAGCTCGAGAAAAAGAAAGCTTTACAATCATATCAGTTCTGAAATATCTTAATGAAAATAACACAGCGTACAAGCAATGGAGAGTCAGGGCCAACATAGCCACATATTCTTAAGGCACATGAATATGTTTTAATACCAAAAACTGTTATAGAACCCTAGCAGGAGTATTCATCAGTGAAAGGAGGGTTGTTTCTCTTCTTTTTTTTTGGATGCAACGATGATGAAAATGGGGGGGTTAGGGGTACTGTAACAGGCTCTGCTATCTCTTGTTATCAGAAAAGAATGGTCATGATGGTACCCAGGAATAAGCACAGCGATGAGCTCATGTGGAGCTCAGTCTTCCTAAGAGCTGAAGCAGGTGTCCTCTACCTCCAGCAGTGCAGAAAATTCATTTAGCTGGAGAAAATCAGGGCAGGAACAGTGACCGAAGAAAGGAGCAGCCATCTGAAGCAGGCTTCATCTGTCTCACCTTAGACTTCTGCAGCATAAGATACAGATCTGGATGAGTCAGTGAGGTTATCCCCATGGCACAGAGAGGGAAACATGGACTTTGCAGATGGGAGTCACTTTGTCCTTGGGAGTCACTTTCTCCTAAGATGGATGTTTATAATATAAAAGATGCTAGTGCAAAAGGCGAGCCTAGGTGACTAGCACAGAAGTAAACACCTGCAGTATAGCTGTCTGAAGTTAAGAGAAATAAATTCCATCCTTATTAATACAGAGACAGAAGAGGTAAAAAGTGATTTTACAGCAGTAGTAAGAAGAGAAATTGTGATCTGGTAAATGCCTGAGACTTACAGGAATGGGACATGCTCTTTCCTGGGAGTTACAGCACATTTTCAAAGATGTGATGAATGAGTGGATGAAGAGGTACTTTTTTCAGGGCCTTTCATGAAAGTGACAAAAAGGAAGACCGCCTGGCATGCTCTGAGAGCACTGGATCCATTGCATTTGCCTCTTCTTATCCAGTATGCGACCATAAGAGCTGCACATTGAACTATGGATCTAAAAATAATGAACTCAACCATCTCTGCGGTAAATGCATTTCAAAATCCTGTTTTATTTTTCAGGTATGTCCACATACCAAAATAGATCCTTTTGGTACCGTTGAGCAGAGCCAGCCATGAATTCTCCACCAAGTATATTTGGATTATAAGCAATCTTTGGATAAAAATCTTCTGTTCACTGCTTTATTACAAGAATAGTAATGAATCAGCTTGCCGTAAGCAAAGTGATTGAGAGATGCAAGAAATGTCCCTGCTAATTAAGGGAGAGAGAGAGACAAAAGCTCTTTAATCCCTTTTAGGGGGCTACTAAGGTTTTATTTTTATTTCATTTGTAATAATAGATGTGCCCTGGACAAACGCTTAACAGAAAAAACTCACATGTGTTTCTTGGTCACTGTAGCAGTTTGTCCCTATTTCATTGAGTCCTGCATCCTTTTCCAGACTCCCTGGCAGTCTACCCTTAAGAGTTTCAGGACCTCTTTAATATCAAGATGTGTTTCCTAATCTGGGACTATAGCCTTCTGAGAAACCACATTTACTGACCCTGTCCTAGTGCAGCTGTCCTATCTGCTGCATCCTCCAGACTGGATCAAGGATGGTGTTTTCCTGCTTTTTGTGTAGTTTCCCTGTATTTTGGATGTGAGTCAAATCTCTGCTAAAGTGACTGTCCAAGATGTTTAGTGGGGCATCAAAATTAGCTTTACTTTTTTATTTTCTCTCTTATCTCAGATATTCTTGACTTCAGTTGGAGTGTGCTGCAGTGTGGATTTTATACCAACACAGAATTACAGAATCATAGAATCATTTAAGTTGGAAAAGACATCTGAGATCATTGAGCCCAACCATTAACCCGTCACTGCCAGGCCACCACTAAACCATGTCCCTAAATGCAATATCCACACATCTTTTAATTCCCTCCAGAGACGGTGATGCCACCACTTCCCTGGGCAGCCTGTTCCTGTGCTTTACAACCCTTTTGGGGAAGACATTTTTACTAATGCACAACCTAATTCCTCTCCCCCCTCCCTCCAGCGCAACTTGAGGTCATTTCCTCAATCGCCAGTGCTCCAAGGTGATAGTCTGGCCACTTTACATACAAAAAGAACCAAGCAAGAAGAACCTGAGGACTTGAATGAATTTAAACAAACCTAGATTATCTACCTCAAGACATTTACATAGCCTAAACCTCTGAACTTTGGGAACTAGTAGGCATGCTTAATGAATTTATACATAGTAACTTCTCCTCCCAGAGGAGGCATAAAATGAAATTAATGAGACATGGGATGTATGATGAGAAGGGGGGTCCATGTTGAGGGGGATATGTAGTAGGCGTACCGGGCAGTGTGTACACTCTGAGTACCTCAGCCAATGGGGAAAGGAGGAGGGAAACTTGCGGCCCGGAAATTAGGATAAACTGAGAGACCCCACCGGGATATGCCCGTGGACTCTCCCTTTATTTGAATAAAGTATATTTTAAAGGACTCCTCTGTCTCCTATTGGAACATCGACCTCTGGCAATGGCATTTTCTGCACATCCCTGTGATTACAGTTTTTGGAAGCTTACTGTGCCGTTTTTTGTTTTTGTTTTTTTTTTTTTTTTTTGATTAGGAAGTTTTGTAGTCCACTGGAATGGAAAATATTTGATAAAGAACTGAATGTTATGGAACTTCAGTGGTCCAAACAGATGCAAATAATTCCCTTGATTTATCATCTCCATTATTATTTCTTCTTGTAAAACAAGTAGCAATCATCATTCCTCCAAGTCACTGGAAAAGAATTTATCCTGGATCACGAGGTAACACAATAGCTGAAGGATTTAGAGTGGTCAGAACACGTACCAGCGGTCAAAATGCCAAGAGCAGCCTTGGTGCCAAGTGCACCAGGACACAACTCTGATTATACTTACTTGGACAGTTCTTGCAAAAGTCACAATAGCTAACAGCTGACAGTCCTCCAGAGGCCTGGAAAGAGGCTCTTGCTCCTTTTATTGCATAGTACAAAACAAGTGGCTTAGCTGGTAAACATGGCCTTTGGCTCTTAACACAGGTCATAGTCCTGAGATTTATACTACCGAAATCTTCAGGTCGTGTTTCCTGGCTGCTTTGCTGAGCAGGGATGTAGGTCTGATCCTCTGCATGCTTCTGGTGGCCATTCTCAAACCTCGTGGCCATTTTCACAGATGAGGTGTGAGCTGGTGCTCATCCTGCCTCAAGAAAAGGGCTTAGAAATGCAAAGTGAGAGGTGAAAAAGGGGTAGAAAACAGGAGGCAAATATAAAGATGTAATGGTTTATCTTTAAAGAAAATATTTATGCTGCTTTTAAGCATTTGCCTCAACGCTGCAAGTGTGAGGCAGGTGATGTGTAGCCTTGTCCTACAGCATGCAGCATGGACCTCCGTACCTGCTGACCCTCTAGCACATGCACTAGTCCCATGCTGGAGTCCCACCAAGCAAGGGGCACAATTTCTTTCATGCTGGCTGCCATTCCTGTGGAAAGTCTTTAAACCCACTGAAGGAGAAGATGCAGCAGTAGCTTCCACCTCCTGCTCTTACAGAGGTGTCACCCGCTGGGCAACACTTGAAGTTGAGAAGGTGAAAGGGGAGAAAACGCTGTGCTCCAGCTGTAGTTTAATGGTTTTGAAAGAGGTCCAGAGGTACAGGGATTAGCCCTGCTACATGGTACCAAGAGTGCCGGCCACATGCAAAATAAAAGTGTAAAATTCTTCACAAGTCGAATGCAACTCTCCTGCTTTTCCACCTGTCCCATCTCCAGACAGACTCAGGGTACCTTTTTTCCTGTATATTATCTCCTCTGCCCTCTCAGCTGAAGAATACACTATATTCTCTGTATCCCTCAATATCAAAACAGAGGGGTTTAGCACTGATAGGTACTTTCTGCTATTTTTCCTTTTCCTTTCAAATGTAAAATTCTGCAGAGCCTTTTCACTCCATTTCAATGAAGACTCTGCCTCTATTTCACATGTAATACTGAAGGAAAGAAATGCTATGCAAAAGGAAAGATAATGATCTCATGCTAGAAGACTTGGGCAAATGGAGCCTAGGAAGGAGTTGATTTGCCCCTTTTAAGCACAATATAATACGTTTGCTTGTTTAGAATTGTATGGATTTATATTTGCAGCTTTGTTGCAGCACTGACTTGGTGAGCAGCCCAGGTTAACACACTGTTCAGGTGGGTAGCAATTGAGCAACACAAAGATATTAATGAACTGGCAGAAATCTAGAGTGATTAATGACATGTTAATAACACAACAATTATTATGTTAGAAAAAAAGATTTTTCAGATCTAGCCAAGTATAACGTCATCTAATGACAGTGCTAGGGGACACAGAAAGTGGCTATGTATGTATTACATACAAGCATATGTAATTTTAAATTTCAGAGGGACCATGGGCCATGAGGTAAGACTATGAGTAATAGGATGAAGTTATGCAAAGGAAACTTTAGGATGAATTACAGGAAAAAATAATCAGCTCTACTGAGGTAGTTTAGACTCATAGGTTCCCAGAGGAAGCAGGAAAATACCAACCTATTTGTCACCTAAAAACAATATATTATATATTCTAGCCAGTAGATGTTTTGAGACTAGTGACTTACTGGCCTCTGTGGGTTACAGTAGATACTTAACAGCACTTTTTAATCAACTCAGCTTTCCATGAGCCTGTTTGACTAGAGGCTCAGATAAGCCTTTCTACTCTATCTGCATGCCTAAAAAAACATGGGTTTGCCTAGTGGGATCTTTAAAAGCACCTTAGACAAAAGATCAGATATCCTACCTCCCTATTTAAGCTCCTAAACATCTTCAGAGTGTGATCCCTAGGGCAAAGATGCAGAATGTATGTGAGTATCACTAAGCCAAATTTCCAATGAATAAACTTATCCTGGGGGAAGAAGTCATCGAGGTAATTATTAACGAGCTACTATACTTCAAGTACCACTTTGGAATTTCTGGTAATATCTGCTAGGGTACATCATTCCTATCATATACAATAGTAAACAGAACATTTCACATTGAAAGGGCTTTTTGCAAGGTTTTCTTCCCAGGTATGTAAGATTAAGAAGTGGCCAATTGTTGCTGTGGAGGTGTTTCTGGGGATCATCTTTGTGGTCTGTGAATGGTGGAACAGATGACAATTTCCACTGAATTGGATGAGAAGAACTGCTGAGAGTCAGAAATCAGAAAGTTATTTTTGCAGAATCAATAGAAAAATTATATTTAGTCTAAAATGATCAGCAAAAACCCCCCACTTCCAGCAACTCCAGCAGAATAGAGAGGGCCTTACTTTCTTCCCTGGGCTCTCCACAGAAAGCGTCTATAACAGGGCATTGCCACCAGTGCACCGAGAGAAATGAAGTAACTGTTGAGGCAGCCCTTCCTTTCCTACTCCAGTACCAGGACTTGCAGGAAGAGCTCCTAGTGCCTTTGCAGCCCTGACCCCAAACCCTACCACAGTGCAATCCTTTCTTCCTCCTCTAACAACTCATTTCTGCCTCCTGCTTTCTCAGCAGCTGACTTCCAGCACCAGGGAGATATAAATAATTTCTTCTTATTCCCATTCATGGTAACATTTATTTCTGCTGCTGTCCCTTCACCTTTAGCGTGGCTCAGAGAGATTTTTTCTGGGAACTCAGACTGCAGAGCACACCTACAACAGGCTTGGTAAATTCTGATGGAATTTGTATTTATACACTGACCTCAAAATCATAGCCTTGGGAGTGTGTTCATGGAAGTCAGTGTATGCTCACACAGTCTTAACTAATCATAGAACCACAGAATGGTTTGGGTTGGAAGGGAGCTTAAAGATCATCCAGTTCCAACACCCTGCCATGGACAGGGACCCCTCCCCCTACACCAGGTTGCTCAGAGCCCCATCCAACCTGGTCTTGAACACCTCCAGTGATGGAACATCCACAGCTTCCCTGGGCAACCTGTTCCAGTGTCTCACCACCCTCACAGTGAATATCTCCCTTACATTTAATTTAAATCAACCCTCTTTCTGCTTAAAGCCATTACCCCTTGTCCTATCACTACGTGCCCTTGTAAGAAGTCTCTCCCCAGCTTTCTTGTCATTCTGCCTCTGGTGGTTTAAGTTACTGGGCTCAAGGGACTGGTCAAGTGCACGGGTGCTTTCTGGGTGCAAGTCAGATGTGGCTTTACTAGTTTATGCTCTAGGCTCCTAGGTACTCAACCACTTTTGAGAATATAATTTGGAAGATGAAGTTACTCAAGGGCTTTGGAAGGTTTTCTTTCTCTATATATATTTAATGGATAGCTTTGAAAGTCACAAACACTCTGAAAACTACTCTTGAAATTCTTTGCAAGTCACTTGAATTTACAAGATCACTAAGGAATGTTATCAAATTTCAGAGGGGTTGGATTTGATTTAGGGATTGTAGTTATTTGTAAGTGATTTCTAACTATTTCATTATTTTTTCCAAGACCTGGAAAAAGTGATTAACGTGTTGGTCCTATCAAACCCACTCCTAGACGAATCCTGGTTTATTTTGATTTGGAGCCATTTAGGATGTTAATAATTTATTCTAATTCCCAAATGGTTGAGAATAAGAATTACAAACCAAGACTCTCAAGAATAAGTTTCCTTTCCATACAGTTGTATACAGTTACATACTAGATTTCCATTTAGGGTAAGAGGGTTACACTGTTTCTTTCTACTGACAATTCAAATAATGGAATAACTCCTGAAGGAGTGCTGAACACTGCTTACATTCTGATCTCAATATAATTAGGAAAGCAAATTAAATATAGGTGTAGGTATGATGTACTTAGCTGGTGTAAATCAACATTAATTGCACTGAGTCCAGTGGAATTACATCATTTTACGTCAGCTGAGCATCTGACCCATGATCGCAGGATGATTAATCTTCCTCACATACTCCAAAGTTTATGGAAATTACATTTTTATGTATAAATTCTGCCTTTAGCACCCGCCAGAAAGGTTAACAAAGAGATGCACTGTGCTGTAACCCTAATGTTTCCTTTTCCTAACACATAAAAAATCTGGTGCAATATGTCATTTTCAGCATCTGCCACCCATATTTACTAAATCCTAAAGAAAGATACACTTTTTGCAATAATATCTTTTTCTAAATATTTTGTTTCACATGCTTCTTCTAAACTGTTATTGCCAGGTCCCATTTCAGATAGAAAAGTAGAATCTGCCAAACAGGATTAGAACTGTGACATCTCTGGTATAATCCCAGAAGCACCCTTGCCAATGAAGGATGAAAAAAATGAAGCAAAGGGTCTTTTTGCTCCTACAGGGAATGGGTGGAAGGAAAATATCTGAATAGCACTATTATTACAGCTTGCACTTCTAGTGACATCTACTGCTTTGTTACTCATTTTATGATCATGGTTGGAAGCTTGTCTGTCTGGAGTTTGTACAAGCCTATGTGTCTTTCTCACCTCTTCACACATGGATGGAAGGGCTTGTGGAAGGCTTTTTATGGCAGGCGAAACAGTATAGAATCCACACCATGGGAAATGCTTGGAACAAAGCTTGCATTCATAGGTTCAGGATAATCCAAACAGGAGACAAAAGGTCACAGGAAGCCAGGCATCACCACTTCTGCTGCTTGTGGAACTACTTGTTTACATCTAGTTTCCAGATGAGGCAGGAAATACTGAAATATCTCAAAACCGGTTCTTCCTTCGGTATTGTAAAGTAGAAGTGGGAAAAGAAATAGCTGGAATTCTCGAACCCGATTTCACCCGTGCCACAGGTGTGTATCCTTAGCCAAACTGGGGAATGAAGCAGGGAGAGAAAGGACCACTGTGGAGCAGAGTGCAGAGGTTCTGTGGTGACTATAGTCCCTTAGCCTTACTCACATAGCCTGGGACCTGTCTGCATTGCCATGCCTGCAGGGGAAGATCTAGATTTCAGTCTGCTCCAGCACAGGGAAATTGCCTCCTCTGTTCAGGCGGAGTGCAGCTAGATTCCTCCTTCTATGTGTTCTTGCAAGTCTTGCATGCAGCTCAACAAAGGGCACTGGAAGTTCTGCTCCTGGAGAGGAACAACCCCAGACACCAGTACGTGCTGGGGACTGACCGGGTGGAAAGCAGCGTGGCAGAAAAGGACCTGGGGGTCTTGTTGAACATTAGCCAGCAATGGGCTCTTGTCGCACAGAAGGCTGACTATATCCCAGGCTGCACTAGGAGAAGTGTTGCCAGCACATCAAAGATCAGAGGTGTGTCTTTGCAGTTATCTGAGTTAATCTGTGTAAAGTCAATCACTGTAAATTTGGTCAGCTGGAGCCTCTAATGTTGTCTCATACCTGTCTAGTGAAGTTTCTTCCCAGCCAAGTATGTCATCTGCTAGTACTTAGCTTCTTTTGTTTACCCAGACCTTTTTTTTTCTTTTTTCTTTTTTTTTTGTCATAGCCCAGTATTTAGTTCATAAAACCAGATTATTCCTACCTCCCCTGCAAACAAACTGAAGAAGAGCATATGCCTATGGCTGAGTCTGAATTATTTTTTTTCTTAAAATATGTGAGGAACATAACACATAACTATACACAATCAACCTTCAGTATTTTATGAAACTTTCATTTATGTTTATGTAGTTTTTAAAAGTTTCATGGTTTTTGAAAATATTGAATTTACTTCTGAATGTACAGAGGTCATCAAAATAAACATCAAATCTATCTCTGTGATGAAACCAAGATGTCCTGTTGTCATTAAAAATTTTTATAAGATTCCAGATTTTCTTATAAAAGAAAAAAATTCTTTAATATGAAGGTGACAGATCACTAGAATAGGTTGCCCAGAGGGGTGGTGGAATCCCTGAAGACATTCAAGCTCAGGCTTGATGAGGCTCTGAGTAGCTTGATCTAGTTGGAGATGACCCTGCTTATTGCAGGGGGGTTGGACTAGATGACCTTTGGAGCACCTTTCCAACCCAAACATTCTATGGTTCTGTGATAATTCTTTTTGACAGTAAGCAGCTGTTTAGAAGACAAACTTGAAAAACAAAGACAACGCAGGGATGGATGGAACTGACAGCTAAGAAATGTGGCTGACCAAGTGCCATGTGCTTCAGTGTGGATCCTGGGCCTCTTTTATTTAGGAGTGTTGGTGAACCCTAATACTCCACTAACTTCTAATATGACCTCAGAAATAGTACTGAGGAAACTGACGTACCAAGGCTCTCCCAAATGAGAATGACAAGCACTCCTTTCATTACAAGGAGTGTTGTGGGTTACAAATCACATGTTAAAAGTTGTGACAACTGACACGGGTTATACATAGGAAGAGAATATGGCTACACTCTTAGCTTGCATATCTAAGAGATAGCTCAGTTTATCATCACTGATTTGCATAAGTCAGAGCACCTAGGCATTGACTCAAGGTACTGTGTAAAATACCTTCGAAATCCCAAAATAGAATTAAAATATGGTTAGAAATCAATGAAAGATTCTTGTCTCTGAGACACACTCCAGCAGATAATTACTGGATGTCAGAAAGTCTACAGCGTTTCGAGATGCCAGCACACAGCTATGACATGTAAGAAAACAACATCCTGGCTTGTATCAGAAATAGCATGGCCAGCAGGGCTAAGGAAGGGATCATCCCCCTGTACTTGGCACTGGCGAGGCCACACCTCAGCCTCTCACTACAAGAAGGACATTGAGGTGTTGGAGTGTGTCCAAAGAAGGGCAATGAAGCTGCTGAAAGGTCTAGAGCAAAAGTCTTAAGAAAAGCAGCTAAGGGAACTGGGGTTGTTTACCCAGGAGAAAAGGAGGCTCAGGGGAGACCTTCTCCCTCTCTACAATTCCTTGAAAGGAGGTTGTAGCCAGATGGGAGTTGATCTGTTCTCCCAAGTAACAAGTGATAGGACAGGAGGGAACAGCCTAAAGTTGCACCAGAGGAGGTCCAAATTGGACATTAGTAAAAATGTCTTTGCCAAATGGGTTGTCAAGCACTGGAACACGCTGCTCAGAGAAGTGGTGGAGTCACCATCCCTGAAGGGAATTAAAAGATGTGTGGATGTGGCACGTAGGGACGTGATTTAGTGGTGGACTTGGCCATGCTGGGTTAATTATTGGACTTGATCTTAAAGGTCTTTTCCAACCAAAATGATCCTGTGATTCTAAAATTCATTGTTTTTATGGCTCACGGAGCACTGTCTTCATCCAGAATAAACTAACTACTTCATTATGCATATATTACATAATAGAAAAATACATGAAGTTATTTCTATGAGTCAGTGGTGTAAATAGGTGAGTAAAAAGTTTTTACATTAAAAAAAACCCTCTGATTATGAAATTGAGCACAATGAACCTCTGTGTGTCATGGAGGGCAGTACAGATGAGCTGTCCAGGGCCAGCACAGCAATGTCAGTCCAGTGCTGTAACTGAGCTAAGGAGCCTTGCTAAGCTCTTCCTGCGAATGGAGTAGTGCCACTGCTGCTCGGTGCTTCCCTGGGTGGTGTAGAAGTACCATAGAGTTACACTCTGTATTTCCAGCTGTACCCACCCGTCTGGAAAGAGTCATCCAGCTAATATTAGTAGGGTGAAATCCTGGCCCCACTGAAATCGCTGAACATGGCACCACAAATTTAGAAGAGCATAAGAAATCACTGTAGTCCCCTCTGCTCATACCAGCTCTGTTAGAGTGAACTGCAGCATCCTGAACTCTTTGACTATGACAGAGTAATATATAATAAAGTAAGTACCAGGATTTTTTTCCCTTAAGTAGCCTTTAACCTGCTGCCAAATGAGCATGTAATAACTGGTACTCCAGTTCCCTGCATGCGTGGGGCCTGGACCACCTCCAGCACAAATTAGTTCAAACAAGATTTGTTGCAGTGTAGCAGATTGTTTCTGTGAGTAGCACAGAGCAGTGATGCTTTCATGAATAGATGCTCTAAATTCCAGCTTTCTGATCCTATGGTACCAGGAGCACCTTCAGTCCTAGGTGAAAATCCCGGGGTGCTGAAAGGGCCCTTGGTGCACCAGCCACCCTTCTGCATCTTTCCCTGGGCCAGATTAATAATCCAAGCAGGACATGCCACATCAAGAGAGGATGTGTGTCACTGCCTGCCACAGGGTCTAGAAGATTTTCCTCTATTAACCACTCTCCAAATGCACTTTCCAAAGGCTTTATATGTCGGCTGGTTTCTTCCTACCCAAAGCACAAAGCTCTGACCAGCCAATTGACATAACACCCACGGAGTTCTTTCTTACAATAGGCAGCAGAGTAATGGTAAAGGGCTAAACCGATCTCTTACACCAGGTTTATTAGCTGAATTGCACTGAGCTATTATCATGTCCAGTGGATTTACAATAGGTTATAATATATCTTCTCAGGCCAATAACTGTATTTCACATACTACTGATGGCTGTTTCTTGCTTACAACATCTGTTAATGGCACATTTCTCTCTTCCAAGTTCCCAGCAGAGAAACATTAATTTAGAGTATGAGAGAAAATAAGTCCACAAGCATACACAAGATTGGATTGTTACTTTAAAGTGTGAGAGATCTCCATGGCAATGCTTTTCATGGGAATGTATTTCTTCCTTTTGCTGTTTTTTCTCCTCTGTTTCTGCTATATTCTAGTATGTCACTGGTTGTGTCTACTTCTTATTTCTCATGGTGCTATTTCATTCAGTAGCAAAATGTTTCTGATGCTCAGCCATGGCTTAACAGGTAGCATAAGGGACCAAGTGTGTTGTTCTTTTTTCTTTTATTTCCCATCAGCACAACCCTTTTGATAGGTTACTGAGCATTTCTTGTAAGACATATATTATGTACACTTTTATGTTCTTTTCCAGACGGAGTGGTAGCTGTAATGTCTTGCAGTAAAAGTCTATAATTCAATGTGCTAGGGAGAAGCTCCACTTTCAGGCCACTGCAGGCTTAGCCCTGGAAACAAGTACATGGCTCTTATCTTTCTATATGCTTCTTAAATTAGAAGTAAGAATGACTCCAGCACATTTCCCCCTGTCCCCCACTATATTTCACAATAATCGTGCTTTTTTTCCTGCCTTTTCCAAGTCTATATCTAAGGAATGTAAAGCCATTTCAGCTGTGCTTTTCTCACCAAAGATCACATAACGTATCCTGTTTCCATAGATGAAGGAATCCAAACTGACAGGAGAGAGATATTTAAGGATAAACTAGCACAGAAGCCTGTTTGGGAGGTCTTGATAGTTTGAGGTATGTGCTTGTGGTCATGAGGCATCAGAAGGAGAATCCTCCTTTGGAGTTTCATAGCATTGCTCCCCTAGCCTCGTAGTAGGTCATACAAAGTTGGTGGAGGAATACACGGTTGTAGTTTGCAAAAGGCTTATAGGGACAGAAGGGGGGATCAGAATGCAAAAGATTGTGCTGAATCTGTTGGCACAGATTACTTATTTGCATTTTATCACCCTACTTAGAACTTCCTTCTCCATCTACAAAGGCTCAGACAGCAACAATAGAAGTCAGAGAAAGAATGATTACCAAGACCCAAAAACTCCCCAAAGGTGTCCTGCATCTCTGTGGCTGTCTGCCAGAGCACTAACACCTTTGCCAAGGCAGGGCATGTGGAGAACACCACCAGAAGAGACCTGTCCTTCAGGCAAAGCAGTCCCTGTGTGTCTGAAGTGCCTGAGGATGAGGACAGCAGGGTGGAGCAGGCACAGAGCTGCCCCTGCAGCATGTGGGTACAGGTAGAAGTGCGCATACCACCCCCGGAGTGCCAGGGAGGGACAGAG
>NW_008622387.1:0-487 GCF_000691845.1 Merops nubicus | reverse complement strand
TCTGAATCTTCAGATGAGGCTCCAACTACAGCACTGTTATTAAAGAGCCAAGGACGAGGCCAGCAATGGTGACCAGCGGGTCCCAAGGTCTCACAGCTGCTGTGGCACAGCCCAGGTGCTGGGATAGGCCCTGGACATCCCCGGCTGCTGGCCTGGGGGGTTGGGGCGGTTTTGGGGGGTCAGGGCAGGAGAACAAAGAGGCAGCGAGGGCTCCCTGAGAGCACCTGCTGTTCACTCATGCATCCAGGCACCATTTAAGTGCCTCGTTTACTTCTCTCAGGGACAACGAGGAAGAAGGGAACACCGACACGAGGCAGCAAGCTCCCGCCAAAGGACCCACCAGCGTTTCCAAACAAAACAGGCAGAACACACCGATGGGCTCCCGTCCGAGTTCCTCCTCCAGCCTCCTCCAGCAGAAAACACTTCGCTTTTTACAAGGCCGAAAAGAAAAAAGAACACCGCCACGCCCCCCATTGATTAACCTGTC